>NC_073746.1:277038713-277338713 GCF_029784135.1 Toxorhynchites rutilus septentrionalis | reverse complement strand
AGCTAGGTAGTCAGAAGTTAGCCACAAAAGAGGCCTGTGAAAATTGGCTATCCGAGTTTTTTGCCAATAAGGAATCGAGCTTCTATAACAGGGGTAAATATTATGAAGTTGGCATCTCGTTGGGAACAAGTCATCGAACAAAACGCATATTTGACTTAAGGGGGTATTCTAGTCTAGAAATCTGAAAAAATCGAAATTTTTTTTTACCATATTTCTGTAGTTTAGGCATTCAAGAATATACTCTAGAAAGGACTTATCGAAAATCCTATTATTTACCTAGTTAGAGCCATCTTAGTGATGTGGTATCTAACCTGTTACGGCCATCACAATGAACTTCAAACGCGTTTCTCTCGGAACTAGTTTTTTTCTAACTGGCGTACACGATATCTCAAGTTCTACTGAACCGATTTATGTCAAATTTATATGAAAATAATCTGCATACATCTCTCTATCGCATGAACCAATAAAAAATTATAACTTTTTAATTTTACTATTTTTAAAAAATCGGTAAACGCAAAAAAAAACGTTTTAAACAGCATTTTTGTTTTCAAACGGCCGCCATTTTGTTAAAACCCATGTTTTTGACTTGTCCGAGGTTCATGCCATAGCGACATCTTTACTGATTCAGAATCTGTTCGATTTTTTTGTTTCAGATAACCAGAAGGACTGGAATCGTGTACGCCATGGCACAACTTTTTTTTGAACACCCTCACTTCACCAGCATGTAACTATTCTAATTATGAATATTTTTTTTCCGTCCTATTTTTGTTTTATTGTTGAAAGATAGATAAACGAATAATGATATAATGTATAGTTAAAATATTCTTTGTTTTATTTTTACGGAGTTCGAAAAATCGTCCGAAATTCGTGTCTCTACACTAGAATACCCCCTTAAAACAGATGATTGTAACTAATTTTATGAACAAATGAAAATTCAAAAAAAATACCGCAAGACTTTTTTCACAGCCTAATATAAGTCATAGTTTTGTTTATTTTATGTGTTTTTGTACAATTATTATTTCAGCTTTAAAAACATACTACTCATTAACACTCAAATGAAAATTCAACTCATTTACATCTATTCTACTACCAGCACTATTTACAAAGTCAATAAAATTTACAATTGTTTTTTTGAACTTGGCCCGTACGGTGTATTCAATATTTATAAGTGTTGGATGCAACAACTCTTCACAACTCTGGGAATCGTCCAATCCACGGTCAGCAGAATACTAAAACGATACTTCGAGAACCTAACCATCGACCGGAAGGTGAAGAACGGCAAAAATGGATGCTCCGTCAGTGAAAAAGATCACAAGCGCGTAGTTAAGCAGTTTAGACGTGATCCGAGAAGTTCGGTCCGGGATGTCGCCAATAAGCTGAATTTGTCAAGTTCATTCGTCCAGCGGACCAAGCAGCGGGAGGGCCTGCGTACATACAACGTTCAGAAGGCTCCTAACCGCGACGAAAGGCAAAACATGGTGGGGAAGACGCGAGTCCGGAAGCTGTACACCGAAATGCTGACGAAGCCGCATTGCCTGGTAATGGACGACGAAACCTACGTCAAAGCGGACTTTCGTCAGCTGCCGGGCCTGTTGTTCTTCTCCGCAGAGGACAAATTCAGCGTTCCGGAGGAGATTCGCAAGCAGAAACTATCCAAGTTTGCCAAAAAGTACATGGTGTGGCAGGCGATCTGCTCTTGCGGAAAGCGGAGCGCCCCCTTCGTGATGACCGGAACGGTAAACGGGCAGGTTTACCTTAAGGAGTGCCTACAGAAGCGTTTACTACCACTATTGAAGCAGCACGAGGGCCCGACCATCTTCTGGCCGGATCTCGCTTCGTGCCACTATTCAAAGGACGTGTTGGAGTGGTACGAAGCCAACGGGGTCACCTTCGTGCCAAAGGAAATGAACCCGCCCAACGCGCCGGAGCTTCGCCCAATAGAGAAATATTGGGCGATTATGAAGCAGTCCCTCCGGAAGAACCCAAAAGTTGTCAAATCGGAGGCGGACTTCAAGAGAAAATGGATTTCTGTTCAAAAAAAACTACAACCTGACGTTGTACAGAACCTTATGGACGGGGTAAAGAGGAAGGTACGAGCATACGGGCTTGGGCTCGAAGTATGAAAAATGGAAAATGCCAAAAATTGTTTAATAGTTTTTATTTTACTGTCTAAAATTTTCAAAAGGATCGGTCTACTGGGCGAATTTCTACAGCGTTTTTTCCGTGATGCAATTTGATGTGACACACCCTTTATAGCTACAAAAAAGCTAAACAAACTCCAACGACTGGCATGCGTAAACCTCAAAGGCATTGGAGGTTTCCCTTAGCCTGTTACCTTTGAACCAACATGTTCAGCTAGAGGTTAAGAAAAGCGCCCTAAAGCTTAAATGATGGAAAAAATACTGGACAGGGACAAAACTGGTCGCTTGAGCATCCTTAATCTCTTACTCGTTGGACCTCAGTGATGAAAAGTGATTGGATGGAACCTAGGACTAATTATGACATTCCAAATAGTGTGATCGAACTTTCTCGTTCAGTATGAGATGAAGGTGGTCCCAGTGTTCGTATTGGTTCAATCATGTTCTATACTGATGGGTCAAAAATGGATAACAGAGCAGGTGCTGGAGTGTATGGTCCCAGAATAAAAATTTCTGTCTCTATGGGGAACTGGCCAATAGTTTTCAGGCAGAAGTAGTTGCAGTAATAGAATGTATAAATGTCTGCCTCAAAGGAAAGTATAGACATGCTAACATTTGCACCTTCTCAAATAGACATTAAAGTGGCAGTTAAAGCCGTTTCAAGTGCTATTCAAAATAGTCTGAGAATGCATTTGCCAACTAAGTCAGATAAGTTCGGTACAACTGCATTGAATTCCTGGCCATTACGGTATAGAGGGAAATGAACAAGCAGATGAACTCGCAAGATGCGGCTCAAGCTCACCCTTCACTGGTCCAGAACAATTCTGTGGAATTTCTGATTGTGTATTAAAGAGTGAGCAGAAGAAATGGGAAGACCGGAAAGTGGCGGCCGACTGGACGGCTGTACAACTTAATCAGTCAAGAAAATTATCACTATTAGATTACTCAACAATTGTTGAGTCTTGATAAAAAAGACTGCAGCACATTCACTGGTTTTATAACAGGACACTCTCCGAGAAATACCATCTCAAAAACATAGGTTTAGTACAAGATGATATTTGTTTGTGTCAGGCGATCAGGATTATAAATTTAATCAGACAGACTATTCCTAATTGGCACCTATCTCGCTATAGGCTACTTCTTTAGCAATAAGGAGTAGATAAGATTGAAGCGTGGTAGAAAAAAATTATATGAGGTTGTGTCCAAGATACGACCGCATTGTTGACGTAGAACTACACTGTTATTTTATATAAGTCGCCATACATTGGTGGCTTGAAATTACTAGGAATATAAATACTTCTCACCATTTTGCGCTATTATCAAAAGAAACGCTTATGGTAACATTACTGGCCTCGAAAAAAGTTCCATTACTTTCTTATGCTAGAGGGAAGCGCAGCTGTGGAGCCCTTAGTGGAGGAGGTTTTGCTACTGGCAAGCAAAACCTAATCACATACAAAATTCCAGAACGACATTTACTCTCTTGACATAACAGTTTATCTAAACAAGCGAAAATAAACTCTTTTTGTTAATAACAACCTCGAAAACAGTAGTAATGCTTCATTATGACCAATATTAGCGCAAATGCAATTCTAGTTGAAGGCAGTTTTGCGGGTAACGGCGTTTAAATTTCGACCGACGCGCCGAAATCGCCTACTTCGCTGTTGTTCGATGTTGTTCGTTCGAGTGAGACACCCGCGAAGGCTCGGTTCAGTGCGAGCGCTTTTCACTGCACCAACATCGCGTGCATCATTAGATGGCGCTTGCCTCGAAATTTTATTGCCTTTGGCAATGCGTTCGTTTTTTGCAGGGCTCGAGCCTACCTTCCTCTTTTTCTTGCTCATCACACACTACGCGAAGCGTCCAATTTATGACGAGGAAAGAAAAACACACGATACGAATAACGCGAAAAACTAACAGAAAAACCAAACGACGATATCCAAGTTGTAACTGGTGGGGTCCAATCTTAGATCGAAGCGCAGCGAAAGCAAACTGAACTGGATTGCTCAACAGTCCGATGCCGAATGAAAGTTTGCCTCAGCGAGATCCACTGTTTATACTCTAGGCAAGTATTCCCCTTCATTCTTCTACTTTTCCTTTGTTCACGAAGACTTTAACTCCTGCGATTTCCCTTCCGTTGGTCGTTGATAAGTTGCTTGTTATTGACAGCTCTGTTCGGGAAAGCACACAAATGGACAGAACAAATGTATGGGAAAATGGAAACGCTTAAAGTTTTCATAAGTTTTAACCATCCACAAACCAGGAGATTCTAACGTATAGCATATTGCGCAAATCTTACGGAATTTCCGATTCGTTTAGTATGTAAATCGCCAAAATCCGTTCGCGACAAAAATAGTTATTAACCTTAACTTTATTTCATAAAAACGTGACCTGTTTTCTGATTTGGCACCCTTAATGAAAGACGTAGTTCTACGTCAAAAATTGGGGCATACCAATCAAAATAATGAACGCAGTGGTTCACACCCCACAAGGGAAAAAATTCTTTTGTAGATTCAGAATTCAATCGTTTTATGACCAATAATGATTTCAATGATTTTCCCCTCGTGTGAATTGTTGACAGATAACCCCCCAGTTCAGAAATGTTAACAGATAACAAAAATAAATCCCCTGGTATTTGGAAAGGCCCCCTTTGGCGTCCAGCATTGTCTGCAAGCGCCGAGGCGAGATTTTTTGTCACTGTAGACAGAATGCTTCTTCTTAATCATCGTTTTGAGTACCACTTCTTTCCCTATTTTGAGTTGATTGGGACATTATAGAGCAGGAACTCACGCAAGATAAGATCAGTGTGCTTCGCGTCATTATCCTGTTGAAAGTAGTAATCACGGAGGAGACCCAATTTCCGCACGGAAAACTGCAGGTTACTTTCCAGGATGCTCTTGTTCATCGCCGAATCGATAAACTCCATGGTTCCAGTTCCAGAAGCCGCCATTGTACCATACATCACCTTGCTGTCGCCGCCATGTTTTCTTATGGGAACCAAATGCTGAACCTAGAGCTCCGATCCTGGGTTTCTCCATCTGTCTTTCATCCGATTCAAAGAGATTGGTTTTCGTCTCATCCGTAATAAAGGTCCTTGTTCCAGAACTCCCTAGGTCTGTCTGTAGATGCCTTAGCAAACTGTAGTCGTGTTTTTATATTCACCTTTTTATCCCATTTGTTTATTTGTTTAGGCTCATAAGCATTATAGCTGTAACAGAGCCGAATTTTAATCGTGTACATGTTACATGTTTTTTTTTTTTTTTTTTTATCCAAAATATATATTTTTATTAAGGCTCATATGGCGTCAACCTGACGGAGCCGGGAGTTCAATATTTCGACAATGTTTGCCTTATAACTATGTTAGTAATATGTAACCGATTACTCGCGGTTGGCTCGAGGTTAGTATTACAAGTGTTTTCGTAATTGTGATGTTGCTGTCTCCAATGCTCTGTACCTGTGCCCGACACGGGATACTTCCTTTTGGGATGCAGCTGACCATTAATCAGCAACGCCCCCTAGTCTGTACCCCATATCTAGCGTGGTGCGTCTTCTCGACTCGAGGAATCCAGGATAGAATGGTCACTAGCCGGCGCAAACATCAGCTCGTGTAGAGTTGTCATGAGCGATACAACCTTTGGCTCTTGTTGAATGATCAGTGGACTGCACAACCTTTGGCCCGTGTATCTGTAAAGAGTGTGTGTATGTATTGCCGCGACTAAGTAAAAGTTTATAGATCGGATAGGAGGGATATGAAACAGGGACACAACGAAGGAAACATCATTAAACGTTGACATCGGCGTTTCTGAGGAACAGGTATAGATGAAGCAGAAGATCAGGATCACGGCTACCTAAGATATCCCGGACGGGGATATCCGATTGTCTGCCTTTTGCTCTCAGTGCTCTAGAGAGCTGAGAGCGAGCAGCATGGAATCGGATACACGACCAGACAACATGCTCGATGTCGTGGTAGCCATCGCCACAATCACAAAGATTGTTTGCTGCGAGCCCAATGCGATAGAGATGCGCGTTTAGGTTGTAGTGATTGGACATAAGCCGAGATATCACGCGAATGAAATCACGACCTACATTCAATCCCTTAAACCAAGCTTTCGTCGAAACCTTAGGAATAATCGTGTGTAACCAACGACCGAACTCATCTTCACTCCACATGCGCTGCCAACTAACGAGTGTGTCCTGACGAGGAATGTGAAAAAATTCATTATAGGCAATTTGCCTTTCAAAAAATGTGCCTTCTGAAGCGCCCACCTTAGCTAGCGAGTCCGCTTTCTCATTCCCCGGAATCGAGCAATGAGAGAGAACCCATGCTAAGGTAATCTTGAATAATTTTTCGACCAAAACACTCAATAGATGTCTTATTCTTGTTAGGAAATAAGATGAGCGTTTATCAACTTTCATTGAACGAATTGCCTCTATTGAGCTGAGACTGTCTGAAAAAATAAAATAATGGTCGATGGGCAGTGTTTCAATGATCCCTAGTGCGTAGTATATCGCACCCAGTTCAGCGACATACACGGAACAAGGATCTTTGAGTTTGAAAGAGGCACTGGAATTTTCATTGAAGATGCCGAAGCCAGTGGACCCGTTTATGAATGAACCGTCAGTAAAGAACATTTTATCAGATCTAACTTTCCCATATTCTGCCGAAAATATCGGCGGAATAGAATCGGAGCGTAGATGATCTGGGATTCCATGGATTTTTTGTCGCATGGACAGATCAAAATTGACAGAGGAATTGCAAAAGTATGGGAAGCAAACTTGGTTGGAGATGCCCGGTGAAGGGTGCACTTCATGGGTAAGGAAATCATGGTACAAAGACATAAAACTTGACTGAGGAGTCAGTTGGAGTAGATTTTCGAAGTTATCAATCACCAATGGATTCATGATCTTGCAACGGATGAGAAATCTGTAGGATAATTCTGTGAATCGAAGAGTAAGCGGGGGTACTCCTGCTAAGACTTCGAGACTCATCGTATGTGTCGAATGCAAACACCCCATTGCTATACGCAAGCAACGATATTGTATTCTCTCCAGCTTGAGAATATGAATCCTGGCAGCTGATCGGAAGCAAAAACTGCCATATTCTAACACTGATAATATCGTTGTTTTGTACAACTGAATGAGGTCTCCTGGATGGGCGCCCCACCATGTTCCGGTTATTGTTTGGAGAAAATTGATTCTTTGCTGGCATTTCTGTTTCAAATACGCAATGTGTATTCCCCAGGTACATTTAGAGTCAAAATATACTCCAAGGTATTTGAAAAACATCGAGTGCCTGATCGCTTTGCCAGATAGGTGAAGCTGGAATTGGGCGGGTTCGTGCTTCCTAGAAAAAACGACCATTTCGGTTTTCTCCGTAGAGAATTCGATACCCAGCTTGAGAGCCCACGTGAACAGGTTGTTCAGGATATCTTGCAAGGATTTTTGCAGAACGGCGGGATTAGTACCGGTGATGGAAATAACTCCATCGTCTGCAAGTTGTCTCAGCGTGCAGTTTCTAGTTAGACAATCATCTATATCATTGACGTAAAAACTATACAAGAGGGGGCTTAGGCAGGAGCCTTGTGGTAGGCCCATAAAACTGTATCGAGAAGATTTCAAGCTGCCATGATTGAAAAACATGTGCTTTTCTGAGAGTAAATTGTACAGGAAATTATTCAGAATTGGCGAAAGTCCACGATTATGAAGTTTCTCTGAGAGAATTTCCATGGAAACTGAATCAAATGCCCCTTTGATATCGAGAAAAACGGAAGCCATTTGTTCTTTACGAGCAAATGCGATTTGGATTTCAGAAGATAGCAGCGCGAGACAATCGTTCGTCCCTTTACCTCGGCGGAAACCAAACTGCGTATTTGACAGCAAATTGTTCGCTTCAACCCACTTGTCCAAACGAAGTAGAATCATTTTCTCTAACAATTTACGAATACAGGATAACATTGCAATCGGCCTATACGAGTTGTGATCGCAAGCCGGCTTGTTGGGTTTTCGTATGTTACATGTTTTGTCGTATTTATAAATAGCACATTACACAGTTGCCATTTTTAGGCGTAAGAGTATTCCTTCTATACCATTGCATATGATACATTACACAGTAGCCATTAAGGCGTAAGAATATTCCTTCTGTTCTTCCATTGTTCAGTTAGACCAGTGGACAGCGGGGACAGTTGATATGATCATTGTTGTATTATTAATAGAACAGCCGCCCGATGTTTCTTGCAGAGTAGAGCAGTTGTATGGATGAATCGATCTCCATCGATCTTCGACAGTGGATCGATCTCCATCGCTGATGATTGTTGCGTGGACGTAGTTATTCTGTAACCACACAAAGATGGTCAATGAGGGCCCTGAGTTTCGAACTCACGATCGATCGCTTAGTAAGCGAACGCTATATTCACCTTTGAGATGGAAGACTTTTTACGGGCAGCACGATCTTTCAGATTGTTCTTGTATGCTACTCTCCGGACAGTGTCTGCGCAGACAGGCCTTCCAATGGTTCCGGTTACTTCGGTAATCAATTTAGGAATGTTTGTTTTTGGGTTCTTTCGGAATGTCCCGTTCATCATCAGAAGACAAGATCCGTTTGTGTCCTCTACCCGAGAGATTTTCCATTTTCCATCATATTTTCACTTGTTTATGATTTTCTTCTTCCTTTGTGAGTAATTGGTCCCCTTGCTATAAGCTGGAGAATAAGTTGAAATGTAAATTCACAATAGATGTACGAATAGATTTAAGAATAGAGTGTGTGTGTGTGTGTGTGTGTGTGTGTGTGTGTGTGTGTGTGTGTGTGTGTGATTATCAACATTTTAATAATTTACTTATCTTCCATCCTTTTCCTGAGAAAATATTAGGCTGTCAAAAAAGTCCTGCGGTTTTTTTTAAATTTTCATTTGTTCATAAAATTAGTTACAATCATCTGTTTTAAGTCAAATATGCGTTTTGTTCGATGACTTGTTCCCAACGAGATGCCAACTTCATAATATTTACCCCTGTTATAGAAGCTCGATTCCTTATTGGCAAAAAACTCGGATAGCCAATTTTCACAGGCCTCTTTTGTGGCTAACTTCTGACTACCTAGCTCGTTCGCCATGGACAAAAACAGGTGGTAGTCACTTGGTGCAAGGTCCGGACTATACGGCGGATGCAAAAGAACCTCCCATCCGAGCTCCCGGAGCTTCTGGCGCGTCACCAAAGAAGTGTGTGGCCTGGCGTTGTCCTGATGGAAGACAATGCGGCCTCTGTTTATCAAAGATGGCCTCTTCTTCATGAGTGCTACCTTCAAGCGGTCCAGTTGTTGGCAGTACAGGTTCGAATTGAGCGTTTGCCCATAGGGAAGCAGCTCATAATAGATTATTCCTTGGCTTGGCCACCGTCTGAGCCGCTTCAGCGGGCTTCGACCACGACCGTTTGCGCTTCACGTTGTCGTAAGTGACCCACTTTTCATCGCCAGTCACCATCCGCTTCAGAAACGGGTCGATTTTGTTGCGATTCAGCAGCGATTCACATGCGTCGATACGGTCAAAGATGTTTTTTCGCTTCAACATGTGTGGGGCAACCATACATCGAGCTTCTTTGTGAATCCAAGCTTCTTCAAATGGTTAATAACGGTTTGATGACTTATCCCCAGCTATTGGCCGATGCTACGGCTGCTACTATGCCGGTCTTTCTCGGCTAATTCAGCGATTTTGTCGCAATTTTCGACGACAGGCCTTCCGGAGCGTGGCGCATCTTCGATGACTTCTACACCAGAACGAAAACGTTGAAACCATCGTTGTGCGGTGGAAATGAAAACTGTATCGGGTTCATAAACTGCACAAATTTTATTGGCAGCTTGAGATGCATTTTTGCCTTTGTCATAGTAGTACTGTAAAATATGTCGGATTTTCTCTTTATTTTGCTCGATATTTGCGACACTATAACTCGCGAACGACTTAACCAAACAAAACACTGCCAAGGACTATATTATAGCGCGCAAAAATACCTTTCCAACAAGCTATAGTATGACTCGATACAATGAATACAACTAGAACTACGCGCTTACAACGACACCTCGCGGAAATACCGCAGGACTTTTTTGACAGCCTAATATGTCACCCTTCTAATCTCGAGTCCACCGCGAGTAATCGATTTCCCACATTACTAACCATAGATTTAAGAAAATTGTTTATATACATAGTTTGAAAAATATATTTAAGAATTCGGCTCCTTTAAACTCATGTAACTGAGCCTGTAAAAATAAACGAATTTATAGAAAAAAAATGATTTTCTTTACAGTAGAGTGGGTTCTTCCGACAGCAGCTGCTGTTCCCCGCAATGTATTTCCTCGAAAAGTCTTACTTGTTATCATTGTAAGTGTAACAATATCTATTTTTTTCCTCTTATTTGCCATTTTGGTAAAAACTCAGGCAGTGCTTTGGTGTTGACATTACATATTGACGAAAAATGTGCGCTAATTTTCAATGATCTCATTCACAAGGTTTGATTGTTTGGAGAAATTCAAGGTGTACACTCAATTTAGCAATGCCTCAAATTGAGATATTTTCATCTTTTAGGGCCAAATAATTAACCAAAAAACTTTTCGCGGAATATTATTGCGCGTACAGTTAGTTAAATGTGTGAGTGATTATTATTCATCAAAAGAATAAATATATTAAAAATGTTTTGTACCAAATAAATGAAAAGTATCGTCAAGTAGCATGTGTACACACAATTTTGCGATTGATTATATATAAACATTCCAACGAAAATCGATTCATCATGCAAATCTAATTCTTCAGTCATCGACCATCATCATCATACAAATGAAAAAAAAGAATATCTTAAAAAATACCAACATTAAACATGTCAAAATACAGAAGGTATTTGTTTATTTTGTTAATTTTGAATTTTCGTCTTTTATATTCTGTGATATTTTTATTTTGGTCTTTTTCAATTTTGTCTTTTGGGTTTTGGTCTTCAGAATTAAGTCTTTCTTATTTCGACCAAAATGTCTAGAAACTTCATCAAATTCAACTGTCGTTTCAACTCTGCAGAAATTCCTCGTGTTGAGCTCACTACGAGTACGTATGTCATAGAAAAACAAACAGTAATAATGTCCTTGCAAACGTATTGATTCATTGCGTATCTCACACAAAGTGCCATAATAACTCAACTTTATCGCTCTCTAATAGCACAATTCGGTGCGTAGACTTTGATCATTGCTCCCTGCGAGCGCAATTATATCCTGTACGCAGGAGGGATATACTGTTGTAAATGCGTCAAGCATTCGTCCCCTCTGATTCGTCATTCTTCGCGGATATACGGATTTTTGCGGATACAACGTGGCTACTCCCTGTGTATTTATTGAAATCTATTTATGCAAACAGTTTTACATGTCGTAGTAAAATCGCTTGGCTTACTACCCAAATTATCTATCCTGACTTTGCACCACAGATTGTGTCCTTCCAAATAGTCCCACACACACACACATCGTCTCAAGACAGAGAGCTGCCAGCCTGTTTCTTCGCAATTTTACTTTTATTTTTTTGTGGAGTTATTCGAAAATGTTCCACAAAGGAAAAAAATCACTACAGCATCCAACTAAATCTTCTTTGTTCAAATCACTTCAGCCAAGCAGGATACCCTTGCCAGAGGAAGACCAGCGCGGAGCTTGATTCGGAATTCAGGTACACACGCATAAACAGGCAGCCCAGAACAAAGAGTGGGACCAATGAAAGGAAACACCTGGAAACTTGAGAAGTTTGTTTTTTTGTGTCTCGATCCTTTCCATTCAATTTACGGTTTCGATCGTGTCCACAGAACACAGTCCAAATCTGGTTGTGAAAGTGTGTCAAGGAAGGTACGACCCTGTAAGGGAGATAGATATCCAAACGACAACATTCGATCGCTCCGATGCGATTCGATAGAATTTTGGACCAGATGCTCCGCTCTGGATCGTGATTTTGGTAGCATAGATAAACAGGATTAGCGCAGAGCTGCTGAAAAGTGAAAAGCAAGACCCATCAGCCGGCATAAAATTACACCAATTGTACATCCTGCCGAAATCGGGATGATCCAGGTAGGGGAGAAAGTTGAGGGTCTTTTCATAAAAAAAAAATCAATATTGTTTGTTTGAACTGGTCGTGAAAGCGCCTCTTTTGTCTGGCGCACCATCGATTCATCAGACTCGATGGCTGAAGTATTTGCTGAGATCTCAAATCGAGCAGCTGGTTCAACTTGTACTCAGTGTTTTTAAAGGTGCAAATCTACCTTTATCTATATTTTAAATTATTGTTTCTGTCGTATGCCCAACTTCAGAATGTCCTTAGCGTACGCAAATGTTCAAATTATTTATAGATGCCGGTTTTTCAACTAAAACTACAATATTAAAGGAACATTCACTCGACAAAAAAAAATAGAGGAACAGAGTGCGAAGTCAGAAATTTTAAGTGATTTTTGACATGCTGTAACTTCGTGAAAAATCAACGCATATCGATGGGATGCGCATCATTTTGAAACTACAAGTTTCAGGTATTAGAATATTTTCCATACATATTTTTATCTTGGTGTGTGTAGATGTAGTGGGCACAACAACGGGAAGAAATGAGAAATCGATTTTTCTCTGTTTTTTCAAGGATATTCTGGACATTGTGTTAGTTTGTTCTAATTAACTCAATAGCAAATTCAATTAACCTGCTCAACCAGCTTTCATTTGATTTGAAGATCGTTCCTGTAGGACCTTCCCACAAAGAGATATTTTAGTTTGAATGAAAAACTACCCCTTCGTCTTTGATGATGAATAATTCAATAAACAACTATCGCACCGCGAATCAAAAGGCAGTTTTGAAAACTTCAATAAATTCTGCACAAGGATAATTTGCTACTTTGACCAAATAAAATTTTTAGCCTAGTGTATTCCCTAGACATCTGTAAACGTTTCATATTGATACGTTCAGCCGTTTTTTCTAGCCGATTTTTCAAAGTTTGGGGTAAATTAGAGGAGTATTCAATCGCAAATCGTATAAGAAGTACAAAATCCTACGCGACTCTCAGAATGAACGATTTGTAACTTCAGCAAAAAATTGTGTTAGCCCAGAATATTCTTGAAAAAATGTTATGTATAAAATTGCAACAGTAACTGCTTAGAGAGGAAATTATTTTGATTATTTTTTAAAGCACGTCACAACACCAAATATGCAAAATTAGATGCTACCACTAACTACCAAAAGTTTTTCATTTTTATTCTTGTTGTTCATTCTCCCTCATCCCAAGGCGGCAAAAGTTATTCCAAGTACATATTCACCACGAATGTCCCTTCATCTAAACCGTCGGGGTCTGCTCAAATAGATTTTCCCTCTTAGTTTCACCAATAACTGCAGCAACAGCAAATCAGAGCTGTAATGGGAAATCTAAAGTACCCTGCGTTAGCCGTCACTTGCAGTACCGAAGGCATTGTTGACAATCATAAATTTAAATTCGAAACAAGCGAATTGATTTGCCCTCGGGGATATTGCTTACCAACGGGAGCGATCGAATTGCTCCTAGTGCATACAGTGCCCACTGGATGAGTTCAGACAGTTTATGTTTTATAGAATGTTAAGTCAATCATATGTGCGTACTCAGACAAAAAATTGAAGTGAAGCATAATATCACAAAATGTTGAACATTCCAACAAAATTGGAAACTTTTCTAGACCATGTCCTATCACTATGTGTGCATTGAAGTGGCATCTTTACAGAACGCCAAAAAACTTCAATAATATAGTGCCTCTGTTAAAGTGAAGACTCTTCGATCATGAGCTGGCCTTGATCATTTATGCCTTGGGAATCGTTGAAACATTCTGCTCTTCATCTTTTCCGTTAGCCCCATTCAATTGAGACTATACGGATCACAACAGAGACTCATCATTGCGTTTGAAACGAATGGTCTTTGATAGTTTCAGTCTCAAGCTTATAATATGTAACGCCGGAACGAAACGAACTTAAATGTGCTGGAAAGAATAAGCGCTCACTGCAAAATTTCTGAACAAAAGTATCAAAATCATTAAAAAAATCATTGAAAATAGGGACAATAAAGACCTCAACGTAGACGGAAGTTCATGACGCGAAGGAGGACTTCAGTGCCCCATGTGATGCGTAATCTTGGTGAAAATTGTAGAAGACTATCGTTCCGTGGCTACTCCTCGAAATTTCAAATCGACTTTCTATCTATAGTTAGGCCGACCAAACGTACCGTTTTGAACGGGACAGTACCGTATTTTCGAGCATTTTTGGTTGTCCCGCCTTTTTACCGATTTGTACCGTTTTATGAGAACAATTATTCAAATTTTGACGTAGGACTACGTCTTTGATTTCTATATAGGGGGGTAACTCTACGAAATTTAATATTAGGCATGTAATGATTCAATAAGAGATGCGTTTGAAATATGTTGTGTTGTGTTGTGTATTGTTGTGTACCATTAGACAGGAAATTTATCCTGCATTTTTTTGCTTAAAACATGAACAGTGAATATAGTGAAAAAAAGTTAACAACTTGACGATTCAAATGGGAATGTTATTTCGATTTAACTAGCCATTCCCTTTCCCCCACAACGCAACGAGCAATATTTTTGCCTACAATTCGGCGTTAGTTCACAGTGTGTTCTATTCTGCATAATTAAATAAATAGAAGAAAGGGGGGTAATGGCTTTAATGGTACAGGTCGGACTCGATTATATACAGACTCGATTATATGTAATTCGATTATATACAATTTTGGACTCGATTATATACAGTTTGGAAATTTATTTTTTTTAATTTCAAATATGGCTTATTTCAAGAAGAAATGTAACCTTTCAACGTTAAGGTGAAGTTTAAGTGGCTATTACATGTACAGTGGGGTAAAAATCGTAATTTTTGAACATTTTGCTTGAATTTTCACCAGGAATTGTTTATATCGATACTGCAGCCAAATTAAAAAAGATAGAAGCTGGACGTCAAAGAACAAATTGTAGAGCGGTTAAAGACCTTCAATTTAATTGATAGAAACAATCTAGTTTAATATATTTTTTTAGGATCAAATTAATAATAACACATTAAAATTTATTAACTTTTAAGTTTTTCACTTCCAAAATGTTATTGAAATCCACTAATTTAGTTGTTCCACTACTGTATTCTGTACTTAATTTTCTCATCTTTCAAATGAGAGCATCAGAATCGACTTCCGTAGCGTATTATTTAATGTAGAGTCAGTTTGAGGCAACAGAGTCCGAAACAAAAAAAAAGTTATATATCTCTGTCATTGTTGAAATTCGAACATATGCGTAGGAGGATTTTTTTTCATCAAATATGATCGACTATCACTTCCTGAATTAATCTGGATAAAATTATTTTTGTCATGTGAGAAAGTTGTCTTCTGACTTTAAGGGGATGCATCAAAAATCAAATTCCTCTCTTATTTTCAAAAAAAGAAAAATACATGCAAGAAAATGCAAGACTCGATTATATACGAGTTTCGATTATATATAGTGAAAAGAAATCAAAAACTGTATATAATCGAGTCCGCGCGGTATTTTGCGCACATTGTTTAACATTGATTTAAAAAAATCAAATAATGTCGAGTTCCTTGTGTCGATGTTAGAATGTGGTTCCGGATTCTACCTCAACCTACACTTTGAAGTGTTTAAGTTAATATAAAAACTGTTTTTCCAGGACCTTCATTTGATGTATCAAAAGAGTAAAAAATACAGATTTTTGAACAATTAAAAAATTCAATTCAGCTGCAATTACTACAAACAATCACAGTCCTACGTCAAGCTCCCGTCCATACCCCTAGGCCTAGACCCATCTTCTTTTTCTCAATGTGTCCGTAGAGAAAAATGTTCATTGACTTTTGGGGGTTGCGAGCGAGTTGGTAAAAACAATGTTTGGCGTAAGGTGTATTACGCGAGCTGAGCTCAAGCGAGAGATAATTGGCATTGGATGCGGTGTCCATATTTTTAAACGATTTTATTTAGCTTGACCTGTAACATGTTTGTGTGTTTGTAACGTGTTTGTCTGTAGCGCCCCACATTAATCCCACATTCATAGAAATTTGATCCCCTTCCTGTTGACCGATTGATCTGAAATTTGGAACACACCTTTATCTCTGCAGTCACTATAAAACTGTGGCGGCCGTTACAAAATGGCGGGTCACATATTTCCTCAAAACGTCATGAATGTGGGTTTATCCAAAATCCCATCAATATGGGTATCAAATGAAAGGGCTTAGCTAATAAAACACAGTTATTTATGAAAAATGTAAATCCAAGATGTCGGTCGCTTCAAAATGGCTGATCACATATTTTATCAGAACTCCATCATCAAATGAAAGGGCTTGATTAGTAGAACACAGTTATTTATGAAAAATGCAAATCCAAAATGCCTGCCACCACAAAATGACGCGATATATATTTTTTTTTCAAAACCCCAACAACATGGGTATCAAATGAAAGGGCTTGACTAATAGACTAATAGATTCACAGTTATTCATGAGGAATGCAAATCCAAAAAGCCGCCACCACAAAATGGCGCCATATACATTTTTTTTTGCAATCCACTCAATATCGGTATCAAATGAAATGATCTGACTAATATAAATCTAATATCTTCTTCATTCGTCTAGGGCATTGATAAGGCTAAAATAAAATCGTGGGGCACGTTGGATTACCATTATCCACAATTAGCGACTTAATCACATGTCCCACGATTTTATTTTAGTCTTATCAATGTCCTAGACCAATGAAGAAGAGGTGTGAGAACTACTAACTGCTACTTGCCTAATTATTTTCTAGTTTTTGGTACATTATTATGTTTAATCACAATGAAACCGTTTCACTTAAAAAGTTTTTTTTTACTTATTTTATTCACATGTGTCTCCAACATGCAATTGATTATTTGCCTGTAAATTTTATAAATATTCTCATATATACACGGTTCGTGTCGACTAATTGAAGAATATTTGTAATTTTTTCGATTAAAACAAATGGTTTGAGCATGAAAACACACGATTCCTTTCTTTCGGACCTTTTATCGGGAGGATACTAAGTATTTTTGAAGGACTGTGTTCCTATTTTCTTTCACAATAAAAATGTCCTTTTGTACTACGCGATCTATTTGAAATCCCATGCCCAAAACTATGGTTGCTTTTTATCAGAGAGTGGCCCTTCCAAACGTTTATTGGACTTGTTGAAAGAGACGATATATCTGCCACTGAAAAGTAGCTTTTTTGATGATTTCATTAGTGTTCTCAATAGACTATTTGATTCGCACTAAAGACATGAGACTAAATTTCTAAAAACCTGTGAAAAAAAATGTACAATATGGTGTTAGACTACATAAAAATGGAAGGCTGGCCTAGGAGAAACACAACAGTATAATTAGGTTGTATTAAAACCAATTCCTGATTGAATAGAGAATAAAAGTAGCATTAGCAAAACACATCCTGTTGAGAAGGTTCAAAAGATATTATTTGATCGAAGAAATGATAGTTAATGAGATGACAAAGTTTAAACAAAGAATTCGTTCTAGCTGCAAATCGTGGGATGCCAATTTTTCAAAAATGGAAAATCAATTTCTGTAAGGAATTCGTGATGGTTTTTTTGTATTTTTTTGACTTACGTGTCCCGTTTTTTTCCTGAACTGTTTGGTCAGCCTATCTATAGTAGTTATGAAAAGTATAGTAGTTTGGCCGGATACCGGATACCGGATATATTCGGCAAGCTTCGAGACCGGATGGGCGAATAACTGACATCCGAATATTCGACTCTTTATTTGCGAGTACGAAACTACAGTTTAATGAGAAATAAACATATTTTTACATAAAAATAGTGAACGATGATTGAATTTTCCGTGTAGAATCAATATCTTTTAATGGAGAATAAAGGTTTTCTGCAAATAATCTTGAACAGATTTTTTTTGATAAGAGTTTTCTACTACAATAATGAGATTTTAGTGGATATATTGAAATAGTTTTAATACTGGACGAGTAGGAATAACAACTACGGAATAAAATATGCAAAGAACATCAATCAATTTTTTCCATTATAGATTAAGAAATTTGGAACCGTATTCAGATATGATAATCTGATTTCCATTTTTGATTTGTAGTGAATTAAGTGTACCTTTTAACTAACTTCACTACAAATCGAAAAGATATGACAATACAAATACAAATTTCGGCCTCTCCTGTATATCCAAGATGATATCGCATGATGCTGGATAAAAAAAATATTTGAACAAGGACGAAACTGCACATAGTACACCGAGCTTCATTAAACGCTGGATGGGGAAGTCTTTTCGACTACTTAGGAGAAGATCCAAAATACCCAATTGCAACATTTTTGAACCCGAGGTTCATGACAGACTATTCAGGAGTTCTTGAAACGGCAGCAGCCCGGAAGAAAATCTTATTGGAGTATATAAAATATATTAGGCTGTCAAAAAAGTCCTGCGGTATTTCCGCGAGGTGTCGTTGTAAGCGCGTAGTTCTAGTTGTATTCATTGTATCGAGTCATACTAGAGCTTGTTGGAAAGGTATTAATATAGTCCTTGACAGTGTTTTGTTTGGTTCAGTCGTTCGTGAGTTATAGTGTCCCAAATATGGAGCAAAATAAAGAGAAAATTCGACATATTTTACAGTACTACTATGACAAAGGCAAAAATACATCTCAAGCTGCCAATAAAATTTGTGCAGTTTATGGACCCGATACAGTTCCCATTTCCACCGCACAACGATGGTTTCAACGTTTTCGTTCTGGTGTAGAGGTCGTCGAAGATGCGCCACGCTCCGGAAGGCCTGTCGTCGAAAATTGCGACAAAATCACTGAATTAGCCGAGAAAGACCGACATAGTAGCAGCCGTAGCATCGGCCAAGAGCTGGGGATAAGTCATCAAACCGTTATTAACCATTTGAAGAAGCTTGGATTCACAAAGAAGCTCGATGTATGGGTGCCACACACGTTGACGCAAAAAAAACTTCTTTGACCGTATCGACGCATGTGAATCGCTGCTGAATCGCAACAAAATCGACCCGTTTCTGAATGGTGAATGGATGGTGACTGGCGATGAAAAGTGGGTCACTTACGACAACGTGAAGCGCAAACGGTCGTGGTCGAAGCCCGCTGAAGCGGCTCAGACGATGGTCAAGCCCTCATTAACGGCCAGGAAGGTTCTGCTGTGTGTTTGGTGGGATTGTCAAGGAATAATCTATTATGAGCTGCTTCCCTATGGCCAAACGCTCAATTCGGACCTGTACTGCCAACAACTGGACCGCTTGAAGGTAGCACTCATGAAGAAGAGGCCATCTTTGATAAACAGAGGCCGCATTGTCTTCCATCAGGACAACGCCAGGCCACACACTTCTTTGATGACGCGCCAGAAGCTCCGGGAGCTCGGATGGGAGGTTCTTTTGCATCCGCCATATAGTCCGGATCTTGCACCAAGTGACTACCACCTGTTTTTGTCCATGGCGAACGAGCTAGGTAGTCAGAAGTTAGCCACAAAAGAGGCCTATGAAAATTGGCTATCCGAGTTTTTTGCCAATAAGGAAGCGAGCTTCTATAACAGGGGTATTATGAAGTTGGCATCTCGTTGGAAACAAGGCATCGAACAAAACGGCGCATATTTGACTTAAAACAGATGATTGTAACTAATTTTATGAACAAATGAAAATTCAAAAAAAATACCGCAGGACTTTTTTGACAGCCTAATATATTGGAGTATATAAATACACTGTTATGTCAAAACGTTTCGATTCAATCGCAATCACGATCCTTATATTTGATGGTCATTGAACTCTGAGTGGTACCCCCCACTGGCGAAGTTCGCTGGAGTTTATATTTCAGCTTCTTGCATTAGTGATTACAGCGAAAGACTCTTCTCAGAAGGTTGTCTGGTGTACGAAGCAAAGCATAATTGCTTGCTCCCATCAACTGCTGATAAATTGATTATTTATTTATTATAATTTACTAATGGTCAGTTTTGAGTTATGTAATAAATTAATAATAAAAATAATACTGTTAATCAATTAATGTTACGAGTTAATATGAAAATAATTTTGAACCAAAATTCTTGCAGTATAATCAAACCTTATTCTGAATTAACGGGTGTTAAATAAAAAATGAGAATTTTTTCAATACCTTTCAGTAATTCAAATAAAGAGCGTAAAATTTTCTTTCTCCAAGAAAATTGCTCTTTGGGCTCCCTAGAAACAGTAGGCGTGTTTGGTTTTGCTAGTTTGAATTTAGTCAAAGCAAAGGCGTCGAAACTGCACGTGCTCCGCGAACGCATTGTACGGTTCTACGAAACGCATTTCCAGCAAGGAAAAAAGTTCACGGTGGCACATTTTAAGGAAGAAAATGTACCTGTCAGTACGGTATATCGTATCCTGGGTTCCCTGAACGTAGAGCGGAAGGTCGGAAGTGGTCGTCCGGTGACGTTAATGACGAAGCAGAGGAAGACATCGTTAAAGAAGCTGTTTGACAACAAGGACGCAACCAGCCTGCGTGACGCCGGTCTGAAATATGGCTGCTCCCACGTATTGATCCATCGGACCCTCAAGATGGAAGGAATCGTCTGCAGGAAGAAGACGAGGTCGCTGGAGTACACGGAGGAGCAGATTGAGACGGTTAAATCACAGTGTCGGTGAATGACCAAAAAATACCGCGGGACGTCTTTCGTTCTGGACGACGAAAGCTATTTTCCGCGGTCCAAAACGCATATTCCAGGAAATGATAATTACTACTCCAGCGACAAGTCATCCACACCGCCTGAAGTGAAATACAAGTTCAAGCACAAGTTTGAAAAAAGGTTATGTTGTACATCTCCATTTCCGACCGGGGCATTTCAAAGCCTTGGTTTAAGCCGAGCAGTCTGGCAATCAACCAACAAATCTATCGAGAAGATTGCCTCGATAAAATCCTGCTGCGGTTCCTGAACGAGCATCACGCGGATGGGAAGTACGTCTTCTGGCCGGACAAGGCGTCTTCCTATTACGCCAAGAAGACGCTGGCATATCTTGAGGAGAAAAAGATACGTAACCCAACAAACTTGCCCCAGTGCCGCCCAATAGAGGATTTCTTTGGCTCACTCAGTGCCCTAGTGTATAAAAACAATTGGAGGGCCAAGGACACGAAGCAACTGACTACAAGAATCCGGAATTGTATCCGGAAAATGGACGTAAGTGCCGTACAACGTTCTTGTGAGAGCATCGCGACAAAGTTGCGTCGACCAGCAGACCACGGCCCTTACTGTAATATCCAGTAGCCGGCCTGGTCACTAAGTTACCGGATATTCGATTCGTTTCTAATCTATAGTTTCTTAATCATTAATATATCATTAATCACATTAATCATAATAAATTTGAACGGGCTTTCACAAGACATTGATCAATGTAGATAACGATGTCCAAGACACCACCGCATTGTGGACGTAGGACAATAAAAAAATATCGTTCCGTTCGTTTGTTTATTACTGAGGATATTATTTTAGAATGATACAAAATTTGAAAACTAACTATTTAGTAACAAGCGCATGTCAAAATAAAGATTTGCGTCAACGAACACACATTCGCACATGTACATAGTATCGCGTTGTATATCGTGTCAAGTATGCCGTTAATTCATGCACAATGTACTTATAAAGCTTTGACGATAGTTTAGTCCAAATATTCGGGCGATAACACATAGTGCGTTGTGAATGAGTCAAGATACAAAGACAAAGATTCCATTGGAATGTTGAAACCATTTCTCGCGTAACTTTTGAAAAGGTCCTATGTAACAAATGTAAACAAATCGAGTTAATGGATGCACCCTATTAGTTTTCAATCATTGAATGCATTACAAAAACAATCGTTCACGTATCTATCTTCTTCATCTTTTAATCGCCGATGCAAAAAATATCCAATGTACAGATTCGGATTTTAAGCACTCGGCTGTTACTTCAGACGCCTCTTTCCTCCGACGCTCGAAACGTCCGATGTAACAAAGCAATCAAAACAACACGAAGTCGTACTTCGGTCGTTTTGTGTTTATGTTTCTTTCAGGGGTTGTTATATATATTAGTGCAATTCAACGAGTGATGACAATAATAATCTGTCTTTAGAATGAAATGCTGATGTTTCGATTGTTCTTCAGTAGTTAGTTTCAAATTCTTATCGTGAAACGTAATATGTCCAATGTGCAAACAGGGGCAGTCAAAACGTCCAATGTAACATTTTTCGCTCCGAGGCTTCAAATTTAAGCTGAAATCACGGAACAACTATTACGATTGGTTTTTCAGAGTTATTATTGACTGCTAGTGGTAAAAGTAGTGATAAAGATCGATACCTTTTAAGACAATTCGCGGAATAATGTTCGGGTCTTCAACTTCATTTTTCTCGAGTTGACGAAAATGTTACATTGGACCTTTTCAAAAGTTACGCGAGATTTGTTGAGAAGAAATGAAAAAAAATAGAAGAAGAATAATACTGTCTGAATTATTACAACAGACAGTGTGAGAACACCACCGGTTGCTGCCAGCTCTCACATTAAGCTTCAGGAGCTACATTCATGCCAACGCGCCGTAAAACAGAAGTCGTTTCCAAATAATACATTAATGATAGGGTGCGGTCGGACACTAGATGAGGAAGCGCTAGTTTAGTTTCAACAAGCACACGCGGTGTGATATGATTTTTATTACGTATTATGATCCGTTTTATATCTTTTCAATACAGAATGTCTATCCTACTCTGCTGCGCTGGTCCACATTCTGAGTTCGAGTGCATCCCGGGAATGGTATATGTATTAATATTGTTACAATTGAATGATTTTCGAAGTGTTTGCCTCTGGCGGGTAACGATTATGACGACTGAAATATAAGTAGTACTTTCCACCCTTCGGCGACACAGACGATTCCCGAATAGAGGGTGAGCTGTCACTTCCCTAAACGAATTAACAGAACAAACACACGAATCGTTCAAGGGTGGCACGAAATGCGTCGGCTGGATAAACTGAGCTGGTATTGTGATGAAAAGCCACGCGTGAAAATACAAATTTTATCGCTTCATCTCGGGTGACAGTTATTGGCCGGACACCACTGCTTCGGGGGAACAGAGTTTAATCCTGGATCAACCGAAAGCGCCGGCTGCAAATGAGGAGACCGAGCAATGATGCTCTATTCTACCTAAACGGGTGTTCTTACAGGCAATGCACAACCGTTACGATTTCGTTAAATTTGGATTTTTTTCATCCTAACATGGGAAACGAGTTTATTACCATTAATTGTGAGTAAGTGTAAATGTGGCCGAGAGTCAATGAAAAATGAGCTGCAATTTGTCTCGTAATAGCTACCATATGAAGGGAGAAAAAGGCTACTTTACTCAACTCTTTCGATGGAGAAGAAATTGAGTTGATAATAGAGTGTGACTTTCAATTTGTACAATCTATCAAAACTGATGTACAAGCTGCATGAATTTTATCGGCGGTGAGAGGAGCTAGAACATTATGGAGTGTATTAAATTTCATGTCGAGCGACCAATTTTATATTCGTTAATCATGCAGAGAAACTCCTCATATATTTTATAATTCACCTTCGCGTGATGTCTTTCGAAACAGTCCCCAACAGTCCCTGGTTTTCGACTACATATATCGCAAACATAATTAGTGTGGCGTTTTCCGCCTTATTTCATTCTGTTTGAACATACAGAACTTGCTTTTTACATGTACATAGTGCCGCAATACATGGAAATTTCTATTGAGTTTTTCCTCTAGCATGGGTGATAACTTTTGTTTATACTGATTACCATTATCTATTGTTTATAGCAGCACCGTTTTGATTCGTGGAAAGGTTCACTAGATATTAAGATTCGATTTAGAAGTGTGAACTGATACATTGTTGAATAAAGTGTAAGATTAGGAAAGTTCCTTGATGTGGTGGATGAGAGCAGTTAAACGGATGCAAAGCGTTAATATACTTTTTATCCGAACTACTTGATAATTTTTTTCTTTCCTCCTCTCCTAGCATGTGTGCACTACTTTTCAAGCAACCCCCTCCAACCCAACTCCAAGATTGCAACTAGCAGTCATTCGACAACAATTGCACAATGATCATTCCTCATTTAACACGTTCATCGCCCAAAGCGGCTTTTCTAAGTTTCTTGCGGAGCCCAACTTGCGGATAAATTATTAAATGAAGATCACACTTAATTTGTAGACAACTTTTAGATGATCTAGCAATATTTTATTTAATTTGAAGATGAATTGACAACAATAACATACGCCAAAGTCATATTATATGGGTTTTGCAAAAAGATGCCATACAAACCATCCGCACTATAAATTAATAAAAAGTTTAGTATAAATATTACAATAATATGGTTATAATTTTATTATTTTTCTACATATCCTATAGTTACACCTAGGTCTATCAAGTTCCTTTTAAAAATCCTATTCAATTTGAACGAGGAAAGTGTCACGCATATCTGGGTGACGGGGCGTCGAAAGTTTTAACTAATCACCACCAGATGAAAGACAAGTAAGAATTCAATGAGCTAGAAACAACAGAACATAAAGGGTGTGTCACATCAAATTGCATCACGGAAAAAACGCTGTAGAAATTCGCCCAGTAGACCGATCCTTTTGAAAATTTTAGACAGTAAAATAAAAACTATTAAACAACTTTTGGCATTTTCTTTTTATTCATACTTCGAGCCCAAGCCCGTATGCTCGCACCTTCCTCTTTACCCCGTCCATAAGGTTCTGTACAACGTCAGGTTGTAGTTTTTTTTGAACAGAAATCCATTTTCTCTTGAAGTCCGCCTCCGATTTGACAACTTTTTGGTTCTTCCGGAGGGCCTGCTTCATAATCGCCCAATATTTCTCTATTGGGCGAAGCTCCGGCGCGTTGGGCGGGTTCATTTCCTTTGGCACGAAGGTGACCCCGTTGGCTTCGTACCACTCCAACACGTCCTTTGAATAGTGGCACGAAGCGAGATCCGGCCAGAAGATGGTCGGGCCCTCGTGCTGCTTCAATAGTGGTAGTAAGCGCTTCTGTAGGCACTCCTTAAGGTAAACCTGCCCGTTTACCGTGCCGATCATCACGAAGGGGGCGCTCCGCTTTCCGCAAGAGCAGATCGCTTGCCACACCATGTACTTTTTGGCAAACTTGGATAGTTTCTGCTTGCGAATCTCCTCCGGAACGCTGAATTTGTCCTCTGCGGAGAAGAACAACAGGCCCTGCAGCTGACGAAAGTCCGCTTTGACGTAGGTTTCGTCGTCCATTACCAGGCAATGCGGCTTCGTCAGCATTTCGGTGTACAGCTTCCGGGCTCGCGTCTTCCCCACCATGTTTTGCCTTTCGTCGCGGTTAGGAGCCTTCTGAACCTTGTATGTACGCAGGCCCTTCCGCTGCTTGGTCCGCTGGACGAATGAACTTGACAAATTCAGCTTATTGGCGACATCCCGGACCGAACTTCTCGGATCACGTCTAAACTGCTTAACTACGCGCTTGTGATCTTTTTCACTGACGGAGCATCCATTTTTGCCGTTCTTCACCTTCCGGTCGATGGTTAGGTTCTCGAAGTATCGTTTTAGTACTCTGCTGACCGTGGATTGGACGATTCCCAGCATCTTACCGATGTCCCGATGTGACAACTCCGGATTCTCGAAATGAGTGCCCGATGTTTCTTGCATCAAGATCTTGCAGTTGTATGGATGAATCGTTCTTCATTCGACCGTGGATCGATCTCCATCGCTGATGATTGTTGCGTGGACGTAGTTATTCTATAACAACACAAAGGTGGTCAATTGAGAGCCCTGAGTTTTGAACGCACGATCGATCGCTTAGTAAGGGAATGCGCAAGCAAAATGGCTACGAAGACGAATACTCAACAGAGCGATAATTATGCTTCTCTTCAGTCGATCTTATTGCAATGGGATGCACGCGAAAGTTTGCTGTTCGTCTTCGTGAGAGAACTATTTACAGCTTTCCCTATCGTAAAAAATATTACACCGGCAGATGCACCTAGCAGAGTGCTTTGGCATTAACTACCCAATATAAATGATTGTAAAAGATAGTTCCCGCACCCCCATAGAATTGGTTAAAAGTACAAAATGTTTTGATATCAAAATGTATATAATTTATTGTTATATATACATATTATCCCGTACAGTGTTGATGAATTTCCGTACTTTTCTTCTGAAACCATTCACCAATGTTTGAACTCTCTGTTGGTGAACCTCAGCGACGATTTTATTTCACGATATCTTGATGTCTGCAGCATTCCGAGTCACTTTGGCACCCTTCTTCAATTTCAGCTTGAAAATTGCCCAATATTTTTCGATTGGGCGGAATTGGGGACAATTGGGAGGATTGAGGTATTTTTCAATGTAATCGAGCCTATTGCCACGGTACCACTGAAGCACCTTGAATCTAGCCAAAACTTCACAGGATTTTGTGAACTTTAATAAACGGAGATGTTTCTGTAGTCACTCTTCTCAATACATGTTCAAATCCATTGTCTTGTTTGTAACCTTGGTTTTCTGTTCATAGCTGCAAAACCCTTGCCAAATCAAAAACCTGGTAAATTTATTAGCGATAACGAAATTGAATTTGCTGGGGACACCTCCTCTGCCAGTGGGCTGAGAAAAAATTCAGGCCTGGGAGCTGTCCAAAATCCATCATCACTTTTCGTCAACCATCAGCATGCATCCTTCGTACTTCGTCAAATTATTGCTGTAAAACTTTCGAGAGCGCTGTTTGGTCACCAGATTTTGCTTCAGCGTCCTGTTTGATTGCTTGGAGGCACGGAAATTACCATAACCTTCTCGCAAACGGGTCCACTACGTCCTCAGATCCATCCGAACAACAGTTGTGGAAACGTTTCAGCACATCGATTTTCGCGATTTTAGTACCTGATCACATCGGATTTTTTATGTGGGTGTCCAAATTCAAATTTCTTCTCTCGGTTTCCATCCTGCATTACTTTTTCAAAACAGAATGGATCAACGTGAAAGTTTTATCATCGAAAGATAGAGGTTTTCCAAACAATTTTCTGTCAAATGATTTTATGTACGCCCACTACAACCGCTGCTATAAATTGAACAGTGATTCGAGATTTTAACTGAATCAAACCTTATGTGGGCTTTTCTGTGAGTTCGCAACGCAATCGTTTACATGGTATCTTCGATTTTACGGTACAGGAACGTTCCTTAGCAAATTTTCTCATGGAGCACGCCAGATTCGCCTGAATCTTTTTTTCGATAACAGCGACAATATTCAGATGCCAAGCTGTGCTCCAACTGTGATCCACCGGGTTGAAATGTCTTTTCGCGACATTTGGGTGAACACACAGCCACTGCCACATGACGCCACCCTCATACGAAGAAACCCCTTTTTTGTTGACATCCGACTGTGATATGAGTTGTGGCACACGTACATGCAACAACAATCGTACACGCTTTAAAAAAATTATGTTGCATGGCCGAGTTATGTGCGATTAACATAGAACGTTACGGAAAAGAACGTCCACGTCCCGTCACCGTCTCCACCAATTCACACATGCAGTCTACGCTCGCAGCAGCACCGTCACGTCAAAGGAATGATTTATTCAATATTATTCATGGTGTCGCCACCTACAACAGTATTAAATTGCACTGCCCTTTCTCGAATCAGCATGCCTAGAACCAGTTCTGAATGTAGAAAGATTAAATGAAAATCATTGAATTATGCGATTTAAATGCTTAAACCCCGTAGTCCCGTAGTCCCGACTGTTATTCAACAATAATAATATATAGACTATTTTCCTTAGCTAGTCGCAAATGATTTTGACTCCGAAATTTGGAACTAAGAGATATGTTGGCTTAAAAAATATAATCAAAATCAAAACAAAAGTCGAGACACAAAGCCCAGACAAAACCTCAACGAGCCTTCAGTCTCCGTCTATTATTCTTTTCTACAAATTCTGCCGGCCGTTTTCGTTGAACGTATGCTGACGGGTTGTTACGTTGCCGGTGTATGTGAATGTTTTCATAACAATTGCATGGTAGAATAATTGACGTAACGAGACGTGACGGGACGTGAACGTGACGTGGATGTTGAATGTGAATCGCACTTTAACCCTATTATCCATGGAACTGACATTCATTTTATCTTCTACCTCGTATCTCTCCCCGACTGATTGAAGCAGTCAACTTAATGAAGCAAATTAAACACAAATATTCAATTCAGTATCGAAAGATGATAACACCGGTAGCAGAGGTGAACCAATGAGAAAAAAAGATTCTATAACTTTCACACATTTGCATGGCAATGTAACGGTAATGCAATTCAGCTGGCTCATAATAAAAAAAAATATGATTGACCATATAAAAGGCCAGCTGTTATAAATTTTATTGATGAATTCCATATTTTCACTGTCATCCATTATAGACTTGGTCTATACATCAAGTCAAAAAGTACTATAGAGAAATGTGGAATTTTGTGGTAGTATGCATTTGTTATTTACACATTTTCATGCATCCAAACATATGGATTTTCCAAAAAAACAATAAATTTATTATTCGGTCTCTTCATGAAGTGGAAAGAATTGTCATAAATCAAACCACTTCACTTGCCCACATTAAAGCTTTGATCATAACTACTAGGATAGCTGCCTAGCGGGACAACGAATACCAGGTCACCGGGAAAAATATGACTATAGAGCATCGCAACTGCACTTCTGATAGTACCACAATGATAGAGATGGATTGGGGATCAAGTTCAAAATATATGTGCCGTGAGTTGATTCATACCCGCCCCTCAACTCAACAGAGCGATAATTATGCTTCTCTTCAGTCGATCTTATTGCAATGGGATGCACGCGGAAGTTTGCTGTTCGTCTTCGTGAGAGAGCTATTTACAGCTTTCCCTATTCTAAAAAATATTACACCGGCAGGTGCAGCTAGCAGAGTGCTTTGGCATTAACTACCCAATATAAATGATTGTAAAAGATAGTTCCCGCACGGCCCAAGCGGAAATGTTGAAACAGAATCGAATTTTGAAGCTTTTCACTGGATTAGAAATATGGAAATTTTAAAATTAGGTTTTGTTCCCACCGTATGCTTGATCACAATTTGATTATCAAATTTATTGAGGTATCATCATAAAGTGTAAAGTCCGTCAAATCAAGGTAAGTATTGTTATTGGTATCAGTAATCATTTGTTATTTAGAGTTAAGCCGAAAAAGTAGTCGAGAATTTTTTTAAAGGGAAGCCGATCACACCTAATGTGAATCTCCATCCATCAAAGGTTGGATGTAGTCATCGATATTCTACGTTGTATATGTACGATCGGGTGCGGTAAAATTTCGTACTAAACACAACTTTCAGACAATTTTGTGGTTGCTTGACTCTGTTCTGTTTGAGCGCGCGCTAAAGAGTGACACCAAAGCAAAGAAATGGTTTTTTCTATACGCAAACCAAGCAGTATGCAGAATGTAGAGTTTATGATCCGGTCATGCGTAATTTGGGTCTCTCCGATTAGGTTTCTGTAGTTTTATATCTTTAACCGTATTAAATTTAGATATGGGTGTCGTAGTGGTCGGAATTATTTTTACTTGAAAGAGCAGAAATACGTAACTTGCAAGATTATGAAGAATAAATAAGATTGATTTACTTTTTTGAGAACTTTAGCTATGTATTTACTGAACAATGTGTTTTAAAGTGCTCTTTATAAATGAAAATTATATTTTATGATTCTAGTTCGTGTGATATTTTTCGAAACAATCGCCATTTGCAGTCTTGGATTATTAAGGTCTACGATTATCCGCGGAATAGTCTGCCTATGTCACCTTGGATAACGAAAATCGCGAATAACGCAAAAGAGAGAAAAAAATTAAATTCATAAAAATAAAATGCCAACGCGAAAAAAGATATTTCAGCTTGTTCTATCAATACAGAAATCATTAAACTATCCTTCTGCATGGTCGTGTATACCAGAGGATAGACAATGTGAAAGCCATGACCAAAACAAAAGATCAAGAGCATATCACTCACTAACAAATAAAGGGAAGCCCTATAAAATTACTATAGATCTTGCTTCAGCGGATGATCCGCGGTGTGGATTATCCGCTGAAGTAAGATCTATAGTAATTTTATAGAGCTTTCCTTCATTTGTTAGTGAGTGATATGCTCTTGATCTTTTGTTTTGGTCATGGCTTTCACATTGTCTGTCCTCCCCGATAATCGGCGTTCTACTGTACATGTAACGTAAAAATTATAGAGTCCCGCACACTGCAGACTTTTTTCTGCCGATAGCTTGGTCGGATTGGATAACTAGTGCGCACACCGAGCCAAACAACAAATCAAATTGGTCAAGAGCAGTGCTGAAAAAAAACAATTCATTCTTTTTGGGAGTGTGATGCTAACACATGAGCAACGGGTATTAAAAAATGATCGAAATCATGGTTCAATGCGAAAAACCGAGGTTATGAGAATGAATTATTTGTTTTCGTTCGGCCAAATGCATTCATCGCATTCAAATGAGAAGGAGCGTTCGTTTGATGAACCCTTTTGGATCCCAGTTGACAAAGTTAGGCAAATTCAAGCGATCGAGCAATGCTTTCTTTGGTGACGAATGGTATTCTTTGTAATTTTCGTCGATTTCTTTCGGTTGAAACGGCTGAATATTCTTGAACGACTGTGTATTTCATTTGTGTTTGACAACGGAGAAGAGAACGGTGGAGGAAAATCAAAACAATTCAGAGAGCATTGTGTGCATTTCATTCTCATGGATTCGCACGGCACGTTTGTCGAATGCCAAAATTGAGAGCGAATTGAGTGCTATTGAGAGCGAATTGAGAGGAATTGAGAGCGAATTGAACTATCGGCCGATAAACAATCGTCGTGTGTGCGTAGGTCGATGCTAGCCAGTACTAGTGATCCCCGATAATCGTTCGATTAATAATTTAATCGAATACTTCCTAACGAAATCGATTACAAATCGAACGAATACTGCCAATTCGCGTTGACGGCGAAATGGTGTCGACATCTGGATACGAAATTAGTTTGTATGAGGCCAACTGTTCTCTATCAGAACAGTCGGCCCTAAGGCAGTTTTAAATCACTAAAATTTGCATGAATTTTTTTCTTGGCGTTATTTACCTACTAGAAGTACGTTATTCTGACTCTAATTTAAATTATGTTCTATGAATTTTTAGATATTCTCACCAAGACTTACCATTATAATATAAAATTATCTTTAGACACAATTTTTGTATGTTTTTTTTCACTACTTGCAAGCAAAAGTTATTTTCATTTACATAGAGTACTAATTTGATGTGGGAAAAATAATTTTTCATTTCATATTTTTTTTCATTCATAATTTTTATTTAAAAAGTGTGTTCATTTCTTCTGCTAACCTATATTGACATGCCTACTCCCCCATTTCATAATACGAAGCTCAATGCCGTCAACGCGGATAATCGAAGCAAATGAATAATTTACGTCGATTAATGCGAAGAACAAGCGATGTTCATTGTATCGTATCTACCCACAATGATATCGACGAACGAAATATCAACCAATCATCAACCGAACGCTACAAATGCTGCATGTACTGAGCGTTACGCATCATAGCAGCTGTTGCTTTTTGCATTTTTTTTTCTGAACTGTCATTCGAAACACAACAAAAAATGGATCGCGAATTAAATTGTGTGAGTATATATAATTCTTATTTATACTAATCTAAGATATTTCTACTCAATATCATTTCATAAACCAATTCAACCGTACGACGACAGAAGCCGTTGCATCCCAACTGTTTTTTTTTTTTTTTTTTATTTATATCGTTTATTTTTACAGGCTCAGTTACATAGGTTTAAAGGAGCCGAACTCCTTACTGTATTGTTACTAGTATATATACATTTTTCCTTAATTCTAATGTTAATAATATAGGAAACCGATTACTCGCGGTCAACTCGAGTTTAGAAGGGTGACATATTTTCTTCAGGAAAAGGAGGGGATATGAGGATATGTTGACATTGATCACACTCACACTCTCAATCACACTCATCACACTCAATTCTTAAACCTATCTTATATCTAATATGTATTTACATTTCATCTTATTCTTAAGAAGGGATCCGATCTCTCACAAAGGAAAAGGAAAAGGAAAAACTAAGGGTATAAGGACAATCACACACGAAGATCGATAGCTTTAAGGAATACATATATTTGGGACATGTAATCAAGGTCTAACCGAGCCAACACGTCTCTCACCGGCACATTGGGCTGCCTTCCTCGGGCCCGAAGGGTGACTACTAAATTCGATCTGGCGACAAGATACAGCTCGCACGACCAAACAACGTGCTCGATGTCGTGGTAACCTTGGCCACAAACACAAAGATTGTTGTCGGCAAGATTAATACGAAAGAGTAGCGCATCTAACGAACAGTGATTGGACATGAGTCGGGAGAAGGTGCGAATAAAGTCCCGACTCAAGTCCAGACTTTTGAACCATGGTTTGAGGCTAACCTTAGGGATAATCGAGTGAAACCACCGGCCCAATTCATCTTCGTTCCATTTGCGTTGCCAGTTAACTATGGTATTTTTGCGGACTAAAGAATAAAATTCATTGAAGGCGATTTGACGCTGATAAATATCGCCTTCAATTGCACCTACCTTTGCTAATGAGTCAGCCCTCTCATTACCCAGAATTGAGCAATGTGAAGGGACCCAGACAAAGGTAATGACATAACAGCGTCTGGATAAAGCACTCAAAATTTCTCGTATTCTCTCAAGGAAGTACGGCGAGTGCTTTTCCGGCCTCACTGAACGGATAGCTTCGACAGAGCTAAGACTATCCGTTACAATGTAATAGTGTTCAACAGGTCGTGAGGCGACGCTGTCCAGCGCCCAGTGTATCGCTGCCAATTCAGCAATATACACTGAGCATCCCAACTGTTGATGTCACCGGAAAAGGGTGCCGCTGTTGTCGCTGCTGTAGAGCGCATCCAGTTGAATTGAAATAGCATATATAAAATATTTTTATTCACAGAACAGAAGCAGCAGCAGCAATAGTGCGCAACTTTCTACGATTGGGGTTAAACATTTTAAATACCACCATTATATGGATCGAGCACCGCTGAACATAGGTCGATGTTTTGCAAATGTTGGCAAAAAAGTGGCGTCAAATTGTTCATCAAACACATACAAAAGGTCGATGAAACAATTGCAAAGTGGCACTATTTGGGGTCGATCGTTCGCATTATGTTCAACCCAATATTGACAGGCAAAACGGAATGTGGGTAGATAGAGACGTCGGTTGTAGGGAGACCATGTCCAAATAGCTCAATTTTTATTTATTTTTTTTTTTTTTATCTTCGCTTATTTTTCGTCGGCCTATTTCCGCCACTTTAGTGCCAATCACCGACATCAGGGAGGCGACTCCACCTGTTCCTACCTATCAGACTCAACAACTCATGAGCCGGGCCAACTTCTTTTACTTCCGCTCCGAAGGAAGACGTAACCAGAGATTTTTCGCCTCAGAAAATCCCAACGACGCCAGCTGGGATTGAACCCAGGCCGATCGGATTGTGAGGCTGTTACGCTAACCATACAACCACTGGCGCCGTCCCAATTTTTATTTATGCTTTTAGCTAAAATTTTTAAACAAAATAATTTTACAATTTTACAATAGAATAGGTGAAATGAATTTTAACCTACAAACTTGGTATTCTCCTTCAATTTAAATCTAGGTTAAGGTTCCTCTCCGTTATTGGCCACGAGTTTTCTAACACCACTCTAGAATTTTTCTTTTTTTTTCACAGGTTTTACAACTCTTTGCAGCAGCACGATGCAATCAGCGATCGGTGTGAAATCTACTTAAGTTTTAACGAAAATATAACAAAACTAAAACTTGCTCATCTCACTCAGCGTTTTCAATTGTGTGGTTTAATAAACACTATAACTATAACTATAACCCATTTCATTCAAAACCCATTATTCTGCACCATATTTATTTTAAAACTAGCTAACCCGGCAAACTTCGTCCCGCCCATTTACTTGATTAATTCTCGAGTAATGCAGAAATTTGTGTTTTATTTGTATGGCAGCCACCCCTAAGAGAGGGGGGAGGGGTATCTAACCACCATAGAAACATTCATTGCACCCTAAAGTTTCCATATGCCTAATTTGGTTTAATTTGCTTGATTAATTCTCGAGTAATGCAGAAATTTGTGTTTCATTTGTATGGCAGCCCCCCCTTTGAGTGGGGGAAGGACTGTCTAACCATCATAGAAACATTTATTGCACCCTAAAACTTTCACATGCCAACTTTGGTTTCGTTTGATTGATTAATTTCCGAGTAATGCAAAAAATTGTGTTTCATTTGTATGGCAGCCCCCTCTAAGAGAGGGGGAAGGAGTATCTTAACACCATAGAAACATTTATTGCATCCTAAAACCTCCACATGCCAAATTTGGTTTCATTTGCTTGATTAATTCTCGAGTAATGCAGAAATTTGTGTATCATTTGTATGGCAGCCCCCCCTTTGAGTGGGGGAAGGACTGTCTAACCATCATAGAAACATTTATTGCACCCTAAAACTTTCACATGCCAATTTTGGTTTCGTTTGCTTGGTTAATTTCCGAGTAATGCAGAAATTTGTGTTTCATTTGTATGGCATTTGAGAGGGGGGAGGGGTCTCAAAATATCACGAAAACCTTCCCCGGCCCCAAAAACCCCTACATACCAATTTTCATGTCGATCGGTTCAGTAGTTTCCGAGTCTATAAGAATCAGACAGACAGACAGACATCACTCCATTTTTATATATATAGATTATGTTTAATGTAACTTTTAAAATTATGACATCATAATATTTTTTATTTTAAATGCATGTTCACTTTGATTACAAGGAATAAATATTCGCTCGATTAATCGAATAATGAAAGACGATTATTCGAATGAATCGAATATTTAAAAATGGCCCCACGATCAGCGGCATAGTGAGTGTAGACAGCGCCAAGCCATTAGGCCGTATGAATAAAAACAAAATTCACCTTCACTTTACTTCATTCGAGCAGTCGAGCAGTGAGATTAAGTTTTTACTACGTTTGGTATGAATAAAAGAAACAACATTTACATTATTACTTTTTTTATTTACTTTTCGAAAATGGATGTTTAGCTGATTTCGTATGAATAAAATAGCATTCATCAAGTATTTACTTCGTTATTATCAAGTATGCTCATGAGCATACTTTGGATCTGAAAACACTATCATTCGTTTTGATGTCATATCCGATTTATGTTTAATGCTGCTATCTTGCGCTTGAAGTTAAACAAGTTAACGATCCGCATTGATGGCATTGAGCTTCGTTTACTAGTTTAGGGGAGCGTAAAAAAATTGATTGATTTTCAGGCGGAATGAACACGTTTTTAAAATTTAAATTATGAATGAAAAATAACCTTCCCGTACCAATTCGGCATTCTGTTTAAATGAAAAACACTTTTGTTTGCAGGTGGTGAAAAAATCTTGTACGATATTGTTTTTGAAGACAACTTTATATTATGTTAACTACGGCTTTAGCCGTACTGCCCAGCTTAGCTCACCTCGTGTTTTATATTTCTCTCAGGGTCGGCTTTGGCCCTCGGGAGGACTGTTTCGACCTCGGTTGGACCACCAGCAAAGCTGATTTGCGAAATGCGGACACAAGAAGCTGCCTATGCAAAATGGACTGGCATTGATTATTTAATAGAATAGAGCAGAGAAGTTAGTTTTTGATTTTCTATATTTTTTCGGTTTAAAGGGTTAGTATCGGTACCGTTTTCGTTGGGGCCCTTCGTTGTCCTTCGTGGTCGTCGTCGTCGCGCTGCGGTTCACCGGTGCGGATGGGAGGGGGGAGGCGTTCTGTCCGTGATGCTCTGGACCGTATAGCAAAAGAGCGTCGCTTGGAAACGTGGTGGTAGGTGGCCGGAGTTTCTCGGCAGGACACCCGAGGATGGTGTAGCGTGATTGAGGGTCCTATTCCGCAAGAGGTCTTCTCTCTCTACCTCTGTCACTTCACTCTACCACTCACTTTTTTTCTTTCACGACTCTTTTCTATCTTCTCAACTCACTGTCTTTCAACTCTCTTCTCCTCAAATTTCTGTTCCAACGATACCAAAATTCTTCACTTGCGTGTCGTTTCCTGACTCCGGACTAAGTGACCGACTCAATCCAACATCTCCTTCCAAGTCACCTCCTTTCCTATCATCCAGCTCCTTCCCTTCTCCTACTCCCTCCCATTTCCACCGGAAGGACATCTGTCAATCCTGACAGATGTCTCTTTTCGCCTGACACGCAACCTCGTCGGGGCGATGTTGGGTTAGTATGTTTACATAAATTAAATCAAGGTATGTACATTTAACAACATTTATACCAGTCGAAGCAAAACAAAAATTGACTTACACACTAGACAGAAAATATTTACACAAACAACCTTTTGTGACCGAAGAATTTTGAAATGATCGGTAACAATCCTCCCCGAGTTCGGGTAGAAAAATTGTGAATATAATTTTTCGTCAAACCGCTTTCTGATTGAAGTTCGCTTTGTCCAAGTGAGCTCGGTCCGAAAACTGGATTTGGTAATTACGAAGAACCGTCTGATGGCAACCTCGATCCACCATACCACATTAAAATTTCTTCCCGCGCCTCACCATTTCAAACCACTATGTGCCACGATCAATGAACGCCGTCATCCCACCATCATCAAATCAATCTCATCTCTCTATCCTGATTTCTAAATCAAGAACGAAATAATTTCCTACTTCTCAATCATTCATCTATCAATCCGACTCTTACATGCGCTGGACGCGTCCGTCCTCATTCATTCTACCTCACATGCGGATTCATTCATACCGTTCCCTATTTTCATTTCCTTCAACGTTCCTCATACAGAGACAAAATCTGTTACTATCGTCTGTATGATACTATCACTACTAGGCTATATAATGCTTCTGCCTAATCTATTTGGCTGAGGAACTGTGTAACTGATTCGGGGTCATAGGGCTTCATCGTCAAAATTCATCGACTCCGCGCTGTTTTTCAGGGTTATTTCCTTTTTGAAATAGCCTGCTACTGACCATCAACGTCGTAATGACTCCGGTCTCCAGCAAATTAGTCAATCATGTTCCAAACAAATTGCTCTAACGATATAATGAATTATCGTTGCATACACTTCCAACTCTTCGAATCACGAGTTCGAAAGTGGAGTGCATTTATATCAACGAAGTACTCACTTACCTTGAATAACGTTAAATTCAAAACACATCTACTGAACGCACTTCTCTATCACAATAGAAAGAGCGGAGATGTGAACCGCCATAAACAATGCAAATCATTGTTGTAACGGTTGAAGACTGTCAAATGACAGTTGTCATTCTAAGACATCCTAAACTAATTGAGAGACCAAATGTATTGTGTGGCTAAAGATGATCTAAAATGCGCTTGGGGTAAGTATCCTTCGCTAGTTGAATTTTATCTTGGATTTTCTTTCAGTTTCCCAAACGTTTTCTGAAGTTAATCCGAAATCATTGGTAGGATCTGACTTAAAATTCAGCATTTCGGACCAAACGATAGTTGGACCTGAAGGAACAAAATGCGGATGAACAGAAACGATGGGGAACAAAACAACCAATAACTCATAAACATAATGATCAAACTAATTCTAGAAACACATGCAATAGGTAACTGTATACATAATATTCAATTAAATAAATTATCCTGGTTTTAGGTGGGCTGCTGGCCACACTCCCAGGTCTTTGCCATCATCGTCCTCAAGTTTATAGGACGAAGCGCCTATTCTGGAAACTACAGTAGCGGGTAGATACATTGACCCGTACTTGGCATTATATCGTTCGGAAGCATTGGATAGCTTCATATTCCTTCGGTAGACCCTCTGTCCTACGTGGAAGGGTTCAGCATATCGTCGATGTCGAAGATTGTAACGAGATTTTCCTGCTTCGTGGGCATTTTTCAAATTTTTTTGGACTAAATCGTAAATGTCCTGGAATGATCCTCTACGCGATTCTATCAGTTGTTCAGGGGTTTGGTTTTGATTTTCGAGGAACCAACGATGGTCGGTTCCTTTAGTGAAAGCTTCATGACCATAAATCACGAAATAAGGCGTTACTCCTGTGGAAACGTGTGAGGATGTATTAAGAACAAATTCTACTTCCGACAGTTTACTGTCCCAGAGTCTCTGATCACTTTTAACATAGGTTCGAATCGCGGCATTGATTGTCCGATTCACCCTTTCCACGGGATTGGCTTGTGAATGGTACTTAGAATTCAACCAATGCCGAATTCCGAACCTATCTAAAAGAGCCTTGAACTCTCGAGACAGAAACACTGTCGCATTGTCTGATATGATTAATTCAGGAGTGGAAAATCTGAAGAACCAGTGATTTTTCAAAGTACTACATAGTGAATTACTATTGATGTTGCGCAACGGTGTAAGCATCACCCATTTACTGAACAGGTCAGCGATGACCAAGATATATTGGTTGCCTCTTTTACTTCTAGGAAGCGGCCCTATATAATCTGCCGCTATTATTTGTCCTGGATGGGAAGTGATCCGTTGCTCTCCCATAGAAGGAATTACGGGTACTGAAGCTGCCTTTACCTCTTTACACACGGCGCACTTCTGAACATATTCTCTAATGTCTTTGGCCATTTTTGGCCAGTAATACTTCAGTTTAATTCGGTTTAACGTTTTCTCAAATCCCATATGCATAGATTGATCGTGATTGTCTTCTAAAATTTTCTTTCGATTTGCTTGGGGGACAACGAGTTTCCACTCGAATCGAAAATCATGAGGTTCGTCCGGTGTAGAAACGAATTTATATAAAGCTCCATTTTTCACCTGAAAATCAACGAAATTATCTGGCTTATTTATAACTTTAATTTTCAGGTCCTCATACCACGTTTTCCCAGGGCCGTCGGAGACTACAGCAATACAGCGCGACAGTGCATCGGGGACAATGTTCTCTTTGCCCTTCCGATGAAGAATAGTCATGTGGTATTGCTGTAGGCTCAGACTCCACCTGCTGCAACGAGACGAGGTTTTCCACTTTGTATTCAGGATGTGAGTCAAAGCGGATGAATCGGTTATTAATGTGAAGTGAGACCCTTCTATGTACCCACGGAAAGCCTCAATGGAAAGGAGAGCTGCCAGTACTTCCTTCTCGCATGCGTGATAATTCCTTTGAGGTGTTGTCAATTTGTGCGAGAAGTAAGCTATGACTCTCTCGCTTCCATTCAGATTTTGCGTGAGAACTCCCGCTGCCGCGACATCACTAGCATCAGTTTGGATTGAGAATTCCTTCTGAAAATCTGGACTGACTAGAATGGGAGAACTTATTAACTTTTCTTTTATCAAACAGAAAGCTTTTTCAACTTCGTCATTCCATCCTAGGATCTTGCTTTTAGTTTTTAGCAAATCGCTCAAGGGTGCCGTTACACCACTGAAATCGTCAATGAAGCGGCGGTAATAATTTGCCATACCCAAAAACCTTCGCAACTTGGTTATGGTATTTGGCCTTTCATAGTCGATGATTGGTTGTATTTTTACTGGATCTGCTCTGAGGCCGTTGGTGGATAAGAGATACCCAAGGAATGGTAATTCATTCACACCGAATCGGGATTTCTCCAGGTTAATTGATAAGTTTGCTTCTGTTAGTCGCCGAGCAACTTCACGAAGCAGCTGTAAGTGACCCTCAAACGTTTCGCTTACCACAACGATGTCGTCGAGGTAAACAAAAACGTTTGGTTCCAATTCACCATGCCCCAAGACTTGGTCCATCAGCCTGGCCAAAGTCGCAGGGCTGTTAGCCAGGCCGAATGGCAGCCTAGTGAATTGGAACATCCCTTTGCCCTGTATGCTGAATGCGGTATATTTTCTCGAGCTTTTCGCCAGTGAAATCTGGAGAAATGCTTCCGAAAAATCAATTGTGCTCAAGTAGCTCGCTCTTGGGAGCTGTCCTAAAATCCGTCCAGGATGGGGCAAAGGGTAAGCGTCTCTCACAGTGCGTTCGTTTATTTTTCGAGCGTCTAAACAGAGTCGAACTTTTCCTGTGGGTTTAATGACAGGTACAACATTCAGAGACCAGTCAGAATGACATCGTTCAATTATTCCTAGACGAAGCATTCGGTCAAGTTCTATAGCAACTTTCTCTCGAATCTTTGGAGACATTGTGTAGGGGTATTGTCGAATGGGCGCCTTGGATTTCCACGCATCTGAAATTTCGATGGTGTGTTCCGTTAAATGAGTAGTGGATAATCTTCCTGGTTCGGCAGCTTTGAAAAGAAGCTTGACTTCGCTAATGGCAAGGTTTTCGTCAGAGGATAAAGTTGTTGATTCCAGGGTGGGTTCCAAAAGGTTATCAGTGTGATGTATAGTGGCACACTGTTGTACGCTAGGGTATATGCGAAATTTTGACCAAAAGTTCATTCCTAGCAGACAGTCTATTACAATTCCATTCACTACGAGTGTGGGTACAACCTTCAGTTCATTGTTAAATCTGAACGGAATGTACACTTCACCGATAATTTTCAAAAATTCTCCTCCAGCTGATCTTAGTTCTAAAGAATTAGCTGGTTGTTTCAATTTACAACGAGGTAAACGGCGGTATAATGAATCACTTATTATAGTGTGATTGCTACCAGAATCGAGCAAGCCTTTTATGTTCACGTCGTGAATACTGACCCAAGCATACGGTCGATTGTCGTTCACGTCAGGTAATGTTATCTGCAAAATTTGTGGTTTACTACAGTATTGATTCGAGGGAATACATTCCCAAGAATCTGGAATTGAGTTAGAAATATCTTGACTTACGCGGAGTTGTCTGACGATCGGCGTTTTTCGATCGCCTGAAATCCGTTTTTTCTGCAATATGGACAATGTTGTGAGTCAAATCCTTTGAATCCACATACGAAGCAAATCAATCCTTTCAATGAACGACATTGATCTAATTGATGATTTAATTGCCGACAATTCAAACACACATTTGGAGGTGGAGGTTTGAATCCAGCAACCAAAAACTCAAGCGTCCGGTGTTGTTTAGACGGACCTTCTCTAGGATCCTCAGTATCAACTGATTGTAAATTATTGGGTTTCCTTATTGGTTTAGGAAAAGATTGTAGCTTTTCACTGGACTCAGCACTTTCATTAGAAGACTTCCAGTTATTACTTTTGTTGTATTTCCCCTTTAGTGGGTTCGGTTGTATCGAATTTGTATTGGGTGGGTTCTTGTGGGTGATTACATTCGCCGATTTTTCATTACCGAAAACTTTATGGTACATGGAAAAATTAGATGCATCAATGAGATGACCAGACTCGATGAGTTGTGGAAGATCGTAAATGGGTTTCCACAGCAAGGCCTTTTTATAATCCGTTCGGAGGTTACGTTACAGTACATCTAGTTTTTCTTTATCGTGCATTGGGGTAATCATGGATCTGAATTTCTTATCCATATCAAAATAAAAATGTTTCATTCCTCTGCTGGCATCTTTGATAAATGCTAGATCGAACCAGTGTGTCTAATTCAGGATGAACGAAAGCTTTTCGAAGCTCTTGAATTAAGTGTTGCCAACTATGCAATCTCCCACTAGAGCGCAGGGACATGTACCAGTTTGATGCTGGTCCTGTGAACGGATGGAATGCAGAATTAAATAATTCTTCTTCAGAAACACGCTCCGAAAGCGACAACTGTTCTACCATAACTAGAAATTCGTTGAGTTTCATGCCTTGATCATTTCCAGAATACTTTTCGATGTTCCACTGTGAAACCGGTATCGTCTTGTGCAATATCGGGGTACGTCTCGAATCAGAGGTGCTGGAATTTGTAAAGAAGTTGTGACGATTCATATTGAGTTCATTTTGTGGAAAGTGTGGATTGTAATTGTTTGTAGCGTGGAGTGCGTTCTGTGGATAAGTCAGAATGGGGTTCGTGACTTTGTTCTGATGAGCGGAATTCATTCCGAAGGACCCAACATTCTGAGGATGTGTGATGTCTGAGAACTGAAGCGGATTATTTGCGGTAAAGGTATTGGTGAAATTTGAATATGGTAAGTTTGAAAAATGCTCGCGAGTATTGCGAGACTACTACAGTATTTAAGGTGGAAGGGTAAGTAGTTTTCGGAATCGTACCGGTGTATTTTGATACTGAAGTTGCAGTACACACAGATGGGTTAGTGGAGGCGATCTGGCGTAGTGGTAACATCCATGCCTCTCACGCTAAAGGTCACGAGTTCAATTCTCACTCCCGACATTCTTCCAAGAATGGAAGTAAAAAGTGACGAACCAGCCAAATGAGTTGAAAATCACTATAATAGATATAAAAAAAAAAAAAAAAAAAACAGATGGGTTAAATGAATGAAAATTTTGATCGTTTCGCAATGAGATCTGAATTGATGAAGCAATCGGTGAATCGTTATCGGAAGGTATTTGAGATTTTCTCAACATAAACAGTTCTTTTTCAAGAGATAATAATGCGTCCCGCAAATCGGTAACGTCTGTCGACTTCGAAGTATTAATCAAACCCATTCGTTGGAAACAATTCATCATATCTAGCTCAATGGAAAACAAATCTGCTTGAGATTGTCTTTGTATTGTATTTGAATCACTCACAACTGGATTACAGTCCACTGTCACTTCTTCATCCTCGCCCACGCTACCAGGATTTTCACGATAATTACCTTCATTTTCTCCATAATGACGATTAAGCAAATCTAAAACTTTCTTCAACAATTCATGCGCATTATCTTTCACGTTTTCGTTTGCATTCGCAATCAGCACTAGTAATCGATTTGCTATATGCAATAATGAGGTATAGCATTTTGGTGCCACATGATTCGCGGTTAATGAGTATTCGAGGTTATGCAACTTTTCTCTACAAATTTCTAATTCTTTTCCCTCTTCATGGGGTAAAATTCTTTCGATCACGATATTTTCCTTCTCCTGCTTTAGCACTTTGCGTAATGCTCGACGTCGTCGAGTCATTGTACGTTCTCCTGACAAGAATATGTTCCTCATGGCTAATTCATAGTCTAACTCTTCTGCGTCCAGAAAATCTACTCTCATATGCACACATTTTTCCTTCAAATTATCACTCGTAAATTTCTTTGATGAATCCATATCGAATCTACACTTCATCTACACTTTATCACTACGTAATTTATCTAGAGATCTGAAATAGAATGGCGATGATAAGGTAAGTACACGTGTTCACTTCCTGCGGACACAAGCAATCCTAGATGGGGGCTTGTTCCGATCTCCAAACGCAATATAATTTCACGTCGCTGTTATCAGTCAGCTCAAATCGATACTTTTTTTTTCGATACAAAGAATCAAACGGTTTCCTAAAACTTCACCCACTCTTCCAGTGCGAAAATCGAAGCAAAAAAAAACATCGAGACGAATGACTTTTTATCTAATTCGAGACGAATGTCTCGAGTCTCCCCGAGATGCCGTAAAAATATTCTAACTGAAGGTTAGAATATTTTTTGTTTTAGGAGGATCGCCAATTGTTAACTACGGCTTTAGCCGTACTGCCCAGCTTAGCTCACCTCGTGTTTTATATTTCTCTCAGGGTCGGCTTTGGCCCTCGGGAGGACTGTTTCGACCTCGGTTGGACCACCAGCAAAGCGGATTTGCGAAATGCGGACACAAGAAGCTGCCTATGCAAAATGGACTGGCATTGATTATTTAATAGAATAGAGCAGAGAAGTTAGTTTTTGATTTTCTATATTTTTTCGGTTTAAAGGGTTAGTATCGGTACCGTTTTCGTTGGGGCCCTTCGTTGTCCTTCGTGGTCGTCGTCGTCGCGCTGCGGTTCACCGGTGCGGATGGGAGGGGGGAGGCGTTCTGTCCGTGATGCTCTGGACCGTATAGCAAAAGAGCGTCGCTTGGAAACGTGGTGGTAGGTGGCCGGAGTTTCTCGGCAGGACACCCGAGGATGGTGTAGCGTGATTGAGGGTCCTATTCCGCAAGAGGTCTTCTCTCTCTACCTCTGTCACTTCACTCTACCACTCACTTTTTTTCTTTCACGACTCTTTTCTATCTTCTCAACTCACTGTCTTTCAACTCTCTTCTCCTCAAATTTCTGTTCCAACGATACCAAAATTCTTCACTTGCGTGTCGTTTCCTGACTCCGGACTAAGTGACCGACTCAATCCAACATCTCCTTCCAAGTCACCTCCTTTCCTATCATCCAGCTCCTTCCCTTCTCCTACTCCCTCCCATTTCCACCGGAAGGACATCTGTCAATCCTGACAGATGTCTCTTTTCGCCTGACACGCAACCTCGTCGGGGCGATGTTGGGTTAGTATGTTTACATAAATCAAATCAAGGTATGTACATTTAACAACATTTATACCAGTCGAAGCAAAACAAAAATTGACTTACACACTAGACAGAAAATATTTACACAAACAACCTTTTGTGACCGAAGAATTTTGAAATGATCGGTAACAATTATAATGAAAAGTATCAGTAATGATGTTGGAAAAATATAGACAAAGGGTTAAATGAAAGTCGGAAAAAAATGTTTTAAGTGATTAAATAACATGATGTGAACATTTTCATTCAAATTTTAACATTTAAAAACTGGCTTCGTGTCTTCTAATATGATAGGTATTACACTAACGAGATAGGGACCCAAACTATGGTCCCTAATTGAAAGTCGCCACCAGACGTCGACACTATTCCTTTTTCATCGCGAATTCACGCTTTGTCCAAAAAAAAAACGTTTTGAATCGAAATCTAAACAATCAGTTGATAGATGTTTGACAAAGTAAAAACTATGTTCGAATTCGAAAATCAAATTAGTAAAGTAAACTTTTATTCATACGGATTCAAGTAAATATTAGCAAAGTTTACTTTACTTGGAAACGGGCAGAATAAGTAAATACTTTTTTTATTCATACGACCTATTGAGTCGGCCTTGGCTTTCTTTAGAACGCAGATAATTTTCAATCAAATTAAGCTTGCTGAAACTGCGTTCGCACGATGTCTGGATGCGTCAGTAAAATTCGTAGCGCCGTTTCAATGTTAGGATAAAATGCTTCGAGAGAATATCTGAGAATTGAATTTCGGAAGTTTATCCGAAATAGTTAACAAACATGCAACACATTTCCTCGCAAACTGAAATCCAACAAGTACAGTAAATATATTTTTGAAATACTTTCGAAGTTAGTAATGAAGAACTTGAACGAGTAAATTTGTTAAAAATATTTCTTTATTAAACATATCCTGCAAACACATTCACACACATAACCACATAACCCCATAACCGTGCGGTATCAGTTCATTCGTCGAGATGTACTGTCAGCTTCTGTTCTACTTATAATTGTATTTCTTGATAGCGACTTTTTTTTAATCAAAGCAATTATTTCAGAGTCATTGTTAAAATTTTCAAACAATAATTCTCCTGATGCAACAAAACTCCTTTCGTCGTATTCAAAAGGCTTCTTATGCTTGATTAAAATTTCAATAAGTTCAAATGATGCAATTGTGGCTGTTTTCGACTTTGAAATTCGATCTCGAGAATACCCGAGAAAACAAACTCTGCAAAACACTCATTTGGAGCCAACGATACTTTCTTTTTATTATTTTAATATTTTTTTGGGAACGACACCTTTTGTACATGACGGATTTTAGTAACGTGTGAATATCAGACAGGCGGTCGATTAGGAAAAGCTACGCGGTCGACCAGTCGCCCGCGGTCTACGCTTTGGTCACTCCTGCGCTATAGCTTCTCCTCGCTGTTCCAACGGTATGTACAGTGTTCTTATAATGAGCCATTCTAGCGTGACGTGACAACGGTTTGACTCACTAAAAACAGTTTTTTCTCGTTTTCATGTATAAATAATACGATTTCCAAATGGTAAACGATTTCAAAGTGAAATTGAGAAAATTTCCTTCAAGAATCTTCAGTTGGAGAATATTTTGCAGTAGAATTCGCTTGTTGCCAACCCAATACTTTTGTGACATCACAACACCTGTCTTTTTGCGGGTTCCGACTTTTGAACATTAATGTTGTATTTTCAGTTCCTGTATACTCAGTTTTTCGAAAAACTCGTAAGAACATGCATTTTGACGGCATGCATTTTGTGACGTGACAACGCGCTCTGTGCTAATAAACAGTCTCCACGAAGTGTTGTCACATCACACAATCAATAAGTTGTATTAAATAAGAATCTCACCTTATTGTATCAAGATATATACTATTTTTCATGTTTTTATTACACTGAATACCTCTCAAATTCCTCTGAGATCTCCCCTTCCCCTTCCAAAGGTCCAGCCTATAGGGGAATGTGGTCCTAACGTGACCGGTGATCCTGAACCTACCCCTCTTTGTATCTCAGTAAAGGTACGTCCTATCGAACTATCAGTAGTATCAAATGAAAAGTGTCGCTGATAATTTGACAGCAAGGTGACCTTTTTCTGGCTCTCTTCATTTTAGCGTTTTAGCGCCATTTTGCGTTATAATTGCTTCAAAAACAGAGAAGAAATATATTTGACCTGTATGCAAAATGAGTTCAATGTTCTTTTAGATTGTGAAACATTGCGAAACGAAGCAATTGTAAATGCTTATGGTAGTATGTTCATCAAAATAAGCTATATAAATTGAATCTACATGTTACCTGTAATAACCCTGTTACCTGTAATACATTTGGGAAAAGTCGGGGTGGAGCTAAGCCGACCTCCAGTTTTTATATCGTGATTGTTTAACACGTTCACTCTGACGCTTGCCATCAATGGCTAGTACAATCCTGGTTCATCGAGTGGCACTCACTACAGGGGGAACGCAACTTTTAATAAACTTTTTGTATACATCCGCGCACATACTTGTGCAAGGGCGTTTATGTTTGCGTGTTGAAGATGACTTTGACTTTGACGTTGACTTTGATCGTTGATCGTTGATCGTTGATGTTTGCGTGTATATTTGTATGTGCACTTTCTTTGTATAACTCCACACACGTAGCTCCAAGGCCAAGTTCATGGATATATGACAACCGTACCATTCACGATCGTATTGTGGGATTTCATGCCATTCCCGATCTTTTATATCCGTTTTTAACGAACCGGAAGTCACCATCCTCTATTCCAAAATCGGAATACAGCAGCGGAATACGATATTCGACTTCCGCGGGTAAGCCCATTTCGTATGGGGTTTCCACATTTTTTTAGCATTCAATACTACCATCAGCAAACCGGGAGTTGAAATAAGATTATATAGTATATTATGGAATCTACGTTCATATATTGTTGATAGAACATAGGAGAAAGATGATTTGTATGTTTTGAAACGGAGCTGTATTTAATAAAATTAATCATTAATGTTCAACAGTCAGAAACAGCAAAAAGTCAGGTGTCGCCACGTCACAAAAGTATTTGACTGACAACAAGTCAATCTAACTATAAAATATTCTCCAACTGATGATTCTTGTTGGAAATTTTCTCAATTTTACTATAACGTCGTTTAATTTTGTGTGCTTTATTCATGAAAACGCAAAAAAGTGTTTGTAGTGAGTCAAAATGTTGTTACGTCACACTGGAATGGATCGTATACTTTTCGTGACGTGACAACAACTTCTGGAGACAGTTGATACTCCTCTGTTTGTGGTTCGATCTCAACCAAATGTTTTGGGTTGTTGACCCTCATTGTTTGCTCAGAGAAACCCAAGTATAAAAATGTTTGAACCTATGTTCATCTGATAAACTAAAAAAATGCTCTATTTTTGTGACGTGACAACGCTTCAGAACATCTGTTTTTCAAATGCTTATTTATCATAAATTACAAAATGAAACGTAGATCTACCCCAAGGCGCTTATATGAATGTATAACAGGTGAAGCAACGTCATCACTTCAACAAGAAGAGTATTACGGTTTGTGGAGCGGGGGTTGTTTGTTTTGTTATTGTTAGGATACGACATTTTTGCATTTTAACATGCGAGAGTAGTGGATGAACTGGATGAGAATGAAATTCTACGAAATCATCCCTTCTTTCCCACATAAATTCACGAAAGCCGAACATAGTAGGCATCGTTCGAATAAGCGTCGTAGCAGTTTGGAGAGAGCCGCCGGCAGCTTAAGGGTGTGTCACATCAAATTGCATCACGGAAAAAACGCTGTAGAAATTCGCCCAGTAGACCGATCCTTTTGAAAATTTTAGGCAGTAAAATAAAAACAATTAAACAACTTTTGGCATTTTCTTTTTATTCATACTTCGAGCCCAAGCCCGTATGCTCGCACCTTCCTCTTTACCCCGTCCATAAGGTTCTGTACAACGTCAGGTTGTAGTTTTTTTTGAACAGAAATCCATTTTCTCTTGAAGTCCGCCTCCGATTTGACAACTTTTGGGTTCTTGCGGAGGGCCTGCTTCATAATCGCCCAATATTTCTCTATCGGCTCTGGCGCGTTGGACGGGTTCATTTCCTTTGGCACGAAGGTGACCCCGTTGGCTTCGTACCACTCCAACACGTCCTTTGAATAGTGGCACGAAGCGAGATCCGGCCAGAAGATGGTCGGGCCCTTGTGCTGCTTCAATAGTGGTAGTAAGCGCTTCTGTAGGCACTCCTTAAGGTAAACCTGCCCGTTTACCGTGCCGGTCATCACGAAGGGGGCGCTCCGCTTTCCGCAAGAGCAGATCGCTTGCCACACCATGTACTTTTTGGCAAACTTGGATAGTTTCTACTTGCGAATCTCCTCCGGAACGCTGAATTTGTCCTCTGCGGAGAAGAACAACAGGCCCGGCAGCTGACGAAAGTCCGCTTTGACGTAGGTTTCGTCGTCCATTACCAGGCAATGCGGCTTCGTCAGCATTTCGGTGTACAGCTTCCGGGCTCGCGTCTTCCCCACCATGTTTTGCCTTTCGTCGCGGTTAGGAGCCTTCTGAACGTTGTATGTACGCAGGCCCTCCCGCTGCTTGGTCCGCTGGACGAATGAACTTGACAAATTCAGCTTATTGGCGACATCCCGGACCGAACTTCTTGGATCACGTCTAAACTGCTTAACTACGCGCTTGTGATCTTTTTCACTGACGGAGCATCCATTTTTGCCGTTCTTCACCTTCCGGTCGATGGTTAGGTTCTCGAAGTATCGTTTTAGTACTCTGCTGACCGTGGTTTGGACGATTGGCATTACCGATGTCCCGATGTGACAACTCCGGATTCTCGAAATGAGTGTACAAGATTAATTCACGACGCTCTTTTTCGTTCGACGACATTTTTCCAAATTTACGAAAAATTGACAGTGAAACATGGCCAACGTGATCTATACACTCTTATCTGATTATAAAACCAAAGCTGAAGATATAATTCTTAAAAATTAAATTTCTACAGCGTTTTTTCCGTGATGCAATTTGATGTGACACACCCTTTATTTATAAATAATACCGACAGCAATTCCAATATGGCTGAAAGTGAATTTCATATGATTGTTTCACCTGGTATATATAGAGGTGCCTTGGTCTACCCATGGCTCTTCAAACAAGCATTTAATCACCTATTCAATGGTATATAGACATTGAAGTTTGGTTAAGCATGTGCGGAGATATCTCAAGAAACATAAAAATAGTGAAAACATAAAATATTTCAAATATATTTATGTAATTTTGTAAACTCGTCTCTCTCAAAGTTTGGTGCATAAAAATTAAATTTGTTATAAAAAAGATATGATATAACTAGTGCTTACTCAAATAACGTTTTCAATTTTCTCCTAATACGAGATCTGAAATTTGGTTCTCTGATGCATAACCTCATGGAATGGGTCTAATGCAGCCTAATGGGGAACCTGGTCTAAAAAATCATTTTTTCTTGCATTTTTGGGAAGCTTATGCCCTCAGAAATGTTGTCCTAAGAGAATTTTTCGATATTTGATTTCGGTGGAAAGTTACAGCCAAAAGTATAAGGTCACCTCAAGGAATATAGTTTTGCTGTACAAATTTTTAATTGCGTTTTTCTCGAAACCATGTTTTTCAGCTGGCGTGTAAAAATAGATTATGGATTATCTAAAGCGTTACAAAGCCGTTTTTTAGATTTTTTCATGGAAAACAACTCATTTTTAACAAAAATGGCCGCCATTTTGGCATTTTTCCGGATTTTCAAAAACATCTATGTGACGCTTTAGGTATTGTCCTAAAGTTTAAACATATTTATTGAAATTCGTTCTGCGACACCCCATTGCTACCACCAGCAAGGTACCGATTTTCAGACAGCATCTACGCATCCAACCAAAATACCCGAATACAGTAGAACCCCGATTATCCGCGAAATAGGCGGATAACTAAAATCGCGGATAATGCGATATACGAGGTGTAAATACGAAATAAGGATATTTCAGCCTGAAAACTATGTTTTATCAATAAAGGAATCATTAAACTATCCATCTGTAAGGTCGTGTGCACCAGTGGGAAAATAATTTAAAAGCCATAACCAAAACAAAAGAGCAAGTCTTTGAGTCACACTGACAAATTTTGGGGAGCTCTATAGAATTACTATGGAACTCGCTTCCGTGGATAATCCGCACCGCGGATCATCCGCTCGCGGATAAACGGGGTTCTACTGTACTTCACTTTATTCCTAACATCCGAAAAAATATCACGAAAATTCATTATTTTTCGACCTTCCAGAAAGGCTTCCAACCTTATACCAGGGACAGACATACAGCTGTACTAGCGTTGTACGTGTACAGCGTTGTACAGGTACCATCGTAGCATGACATACTTTGGTTGTACATTGCACCGCATGTCACACTGACAATAAGAAATTCGACCAATTTTCACCACATTTTTCAATGAAAAAGTTCTTCTATCTGAACTATCAAACACAACAAACAAGTTTCCAATCTGAGTTATTAACTCAAGAGAAAGTCAATAAAAAGAATATTTACCAAGTGTTTTGATTCAGTTTGTTCATGCTACCTACCACTAACCGTTTGTGGCGCTGCGCACAGTACAACTGTAGTCATGTACAACGCTGACATAGGTTGGTACAGATACAGCGATTGTACCGAGATGCTTGCATGGTTCTAGCGCTGTACCAAGGCGCGTAGAAGTATATCCTAAGGTGGGCCAACTTGCTAAAACCACTCTTCAGCCATCTTGGAAGTCTACTGTGTTTTGTTTGTACACAAAACACAATACGCTTGTGCCCAAGCTCGCTCGTGATCAGTCTGTCTCTTTCACACTTCAAGGAAAAAAATCCCCTTCTGCTTTCTTCCGTACTGTTTTCATATACCGCTCCCCTAACCAACTTAGTGACGAAACGGCCTCACCTTGTACCATAGACCCGTCTTGCGCTGTACATGGTGACAGACATAAATTTTTCGAAGTACAACGCTACACTGAGAGGAAAATTTAGTAAATATGACGAATTTTTTGGTACATGTTACCAATTCTCTAGTCATTTTCTACCCTACTAATCATTGGTACATGTTACAAAAAAAATGGTAGGCACATATGTCAAACAAACTACAAATTGTTGGTCGAACATTGGGGCAATAACAGTGAAAATTTTGCTTCATATTTGTGAGAGGTAATCATCAGGGATAATGACAAAATTTTTAATAATTATTTTTAATTTAAAAAATTGTATTTGATTGCGTTTAATTCTACATACTTAGAATACATTATACTTATAACTTATTCTATAAACAACATCAATAATTCTCGTTGGAATCATTCTAACAACTGCGTACAAGAGGCAAATTTTAATCGCAGCCTCAACCACCTCAATTTGATGAGCATTTCCAAAGCAAGTTCCCGTTCCTCTTCCTGCTGCATCGCTCTGATTTGCATTAGCTGATTAGCAGACTGACGGTAGAATTAGCACGTTTCATCCGTATTTTGTTCTCTCGTGTCCCTATGAAGAAAGGAAATACATATGTTAATGATATTAAATATGCAATAAATTATGTATGTTCACCTTAAGTTTTTTACGGTCGATGATGTGTTGAAGAAAGATTCCAATCTTAGCGACAAACTCGCCGTTACCTTCAATCCCATAGCTTGGATGGTTTTTGGTAAACAAGTATTACGAGTCTGGGATCATGTCAGCTGTAAAGACAAGGAAAAAGGTCAATAGTGTTGTAATGTACAGAATATAACTGATGTTTATCCTTGGCGGGAATATGAAAATAGTTTCCCGACCGAGGTGACTGATGTAATGATGTAAAAAAAACGAATACTTATCTCCGATTTGTTTATGATGAATGATTGAACTGCATATAATTTCAAGGCCAACTAAAAAAGAAAAAAATTGTATTAGGTCAATTATGTTAAAATGGATCAAAATTTCTTGTGATATTTTCCCCGCCGAAAAGACGAAAACAAATTCTCGGGGGAGATGAATACATAATTGAATTCAATAAAAACAAAGTGCTTACCTCCGAATCGCTTCGTCTCCAGGTAGAATTTGGTTGGCTTTCAAAGTCGACACTTCATCTGCGTAAGCCTCTCTCTGCACCTGTTTTACAATCTCGACTTCCGCAGCTTCGAACTCTTGTTGAGTTATTCGACCTCCACGTTTTTGACTCGTTCTACCGGCGTTATTCGAAAATCGCATCACGTAAGTCATGCTGCGTAGCAATTTTTCCCACGCTCGTAGGCAATCATAGGTTCCCATGTGGTATGAAACAGAATTGACGGTCGCATTTCCTCAGTTGTGTCCAACATTTGATCCATAAAACTCGGCCATTCATCTTCTGGAGAGCGCAAAAACTCCGGACCATTGAACCACCGACTGTCATCGTTAAAGTACGGCCCACTGCCCCACTTCGTCGCCTCATCAGCCGGGTTGTATTCCGATGGAACGCATCTCCATTCGTCCACGGACGTAGTTTCCTGAATCTCGCCTACTCGATTTGCGACAAATGGTCGATAATTTCTCGGGTCCGCTCGAATCCACGCCAGTACTACTGAATTGTCCGTCCACAAGACTCTTCTTTTGACGTAGGACTACGTCTTTCATTTCTATACCGGGGTGTAAAATCAAAGTTTCGAAAACGAAAGCGTTACGCCGGAGACCGAGATTTTGAGTGTTAATAGCTCCTAAACAACTGAACGAAATGGTATGATAAATACTTCATCCGAAAGATAAAATGTCTACGCGTTCTATACTTGTTACTTTCTGATCCAAAAACTTGTTTCAATAGTCCTAAATTTGCTTTCAAAACAGGCTATTGAAATCACCAATCGGTATATAAGCGAGCGCCGCTCGGAAATCCACTCAGTTCTAATTGAACAGCGATTGGAGCATGTTGTCGCTGTTATGGTGAAGCTCTTCATTTATCATGAAAGCGCGGATGAACGGTGTCACCAAGAGCCTGTTTGTGCACCTTAGGTCAGAAGGGAATCCATCAGGAGGAGAGTGATGCCACAAATGGTTCCCCGGGAAGATCTCGAAGCAGCCGCTACACACACATACACACATACACGCGCGGAATTCTTTCCGTTTGGATGCCATTCAGCATCGAGAAAGATCCGGAAAATAATCTGCCAGTTCCTCTGGGAATTTAAAAATACATTCATGTGAAAGAGTTTATTTGAATGTTTTCTATCCATGTAACACTGTGACCTAATATGTTTCAATCAAGTGCTATTAACAGATGGTTATCGAGTTAGCATAAACCACTGGTGGGCTTCCAGTATCGAGGAAAATGTGGAAATATCTAATCGTTACTGAAAATAATCTGCCAGTTCCTCTGGGAATTTAAAATTACATTCATGTGAAAGAGTTTATTTGAATGTTTTCTATCCATGTAACACTGTGACCAAATACATTTGGTTTTGTGATTTTTCAATCAATCGCAATTAACAGGATAGGTTCTGAAGATTATTCTTCCCCATCAGTAGGATATTTCTGTATCCAATATTGTATGCGCCCGCAATCGATTATTGCTCAGTCGCCGAAAGTTCCGAGCTCAGAGAGTTCATTCCCCTCTAGTTTGCCTTCCAAATTTCCATCGTAAACCACACCTTCTCTCGATTCAATCACGCACAAAAAGCATACTTAAGCGATATTCTGGTGGTGAGACGCATTCATTTTTCGTGAGGACATCGACAAGACAACATCGTCGCTGAGGGTGCTGGACGGCGAAGGATCGAGATCTGCCCTGAAACGCAAGCAGTTTGTTTGAAACTGTGAGGGAGCACAGAGAAGCCGATCCTTCAGGAGAAGAGAAGGTGACCATCGAAGCAGCCGCTACACATACACATACACGCACGGAATTCTTTCCGTTTGGATGCCGTTCAGCATCGAGAAAGATCCGGAAAATAATCTGCAAGTTCCTCTAGGAATTAAAAAATACATTCATGTGAAAGAGTTTATTTTAATGTTTTCTATCCATGTAACACTGTGACCAAATACATTTGGTTTTGTGATTTTTCAATCAATCGCAATTAACAGGATATCTTCTGAAGATTATTCTTCCCCATCAGTAGGATATTTCCGTATCCAATATTGGATGCATAAAACCTTGTGCCTCCAACGTAACGCTCTCGTTTTCGAAGTTCTCCAAATATTCATTCATTTAGAATGAATTCAGATTCAACTTCAAACAAATGATCTCTAAATCAACGATAGTCCTACGTCACCTTTGCGGTTATACCATAGATATAACCCACTTTCTGTTTTTATAGGAATAGAGTGGCTAGTTAACACGAACTTCATCATTCTAGTCCCCAGGAGGCATCCTTGCAGTTCCAGCTTCGGAATAGTCATAGGTTTGAGCGGCGCCACTTTGGCCTTTGCAGCAACAAGAGTACATTGAGGCGAACCGTCAGCATTGGTCGTCCGCAATTACAACGCACAAGAATACGCAAACAAACTTGCATCTACGAAAACATGGAGTTCAGCTTCCTTGTAAGTTTGCGCCGATGCCTCCGGGAAATAGCAGCGGGAAATACGAATATTTGTTATGAACGATATCAACTTTATCCACCTGGACCAATCTTCGTATTGAATGTCACCGACATCTTCGTCCCAACCTGTTCCAGCGCGCCACAGGTCTTGCATTAGTATCTTCCCGTGGATCAAAAATGTAGACAAAATTCCCAAGGGGTCGAACAAAGTCATGACACATCTTAAAACTGAAGAGACTAAAACTGAAGAGACAAGTCGGTCTTTTGCCACTTTCCAACAGCGACTGAACCTCACCACTCATTTGAGTGTTAAAAGATAGATTGTCTGTCAGAGGATCCCACAACATTCCGAGTATACGTTCAGTGTTGTTAACTGTACTTATAATACTCTTACTGGAGGAGGATTGCGTTTCCCCAAGATGTTCTAGAACTTTTTGATTATTTGAAATCCAATTCTCAACTGAAATCCACCGTTACGGAAAATCTGGCGAACTTCATTGGAAACACGACACGCTTCTTCCTCCGACCCGAAACTGTCTAAGTAATCGTCTACGTATGTGCTCTGTAGAATGCCTTCAGCTGCTCTAGGAAACTGGTCACTGTGTTCGCGTGCGTTTTTATTCTTTACGAACTGAACCGATGCCGGTGAACATGTCGATCCAAACGTAGCAACATCCGCCAGGTAAATGTCTGGATCTCGAGTAGGAACTTCCCGCCACAAAATTCGCTGCGAGTGCTTGTCAGTCTCGCGCATTAAAATCTGCAGAAACATCTTCTTCACATCTGAGCATACAGCTATCTTAAATTGTCGAAAACGAAACAATACGCCTAGTAATGGTACCAACTGATCTGGCCCTTTCAGCAAAACGCTGTTCAGCGAAACTCCTTTAACTTTCGCCGCGGCATCCCAGACAATACGTGTCTTTCCAGGCTTTTTCGGATTAACCACAGTCCCCACAGGGAGATACCATATTCTCTGAGGATTCGCTGCCTTCAATTCTTTCTCCGTAGCTTTATGGATATAGCCTTTGTCCACAAACTCCCGAATTTGTTGATGAACGTTTTCCTTCAATACTGGATTACATGCCATTTTTCTTTCCAGGCATTCCAGCCTCCGCAATGCCATCGAGCAGCTATCTGGTAGTTTTGTATGGTCGTCCTTCCAGAGCAAGCCAGTTTCAAATTTTTCTCCTACTCGTACCGTCGTCTGTTCGAGCAAGTCTAGTGCTCGTTGCTCTTCTTTAGAACGCAATGTTACATTGCCCACTCCGACCTCTTCAAGCTCGTACAACTGCTTCACCGCATCCTGCAAGTCTTTATTTGAAGAACATTCGCAAACATGAAGATTATACTGATTTGCTACTCCTAGGGACTGTTTCCCGTAAACACACCAGCCAAGCCTTGTTTTCACAGCGACCGGTCCCTCCCCTTTGCCTTCTCTTGATTTCAACGGAACAGATAAATTAAGATTGTCGAGCCCTATCAACAACCTAGGTACGGCATTCTTGTAGCTTTTTATTGGGAGCTGCTTGAGACGGCCAAACTGCTTAACAGCTTCCTCCATTCGAAAAGTCTGACTGGGAAGATTAAGACTCGACACGGTACGAACGTTTATCATATTAAAGCGTTTTTCTGATCCGACTCCACCGACGGTAATGTTGATTATTTTTGATGTTTCCTCGATTCTTGAAGTATTACCCGTCCATCGAAGACACAAAGGTTGAATTGTTCCGCTCGCACCAATCTGCTCTGCAATATCACCTTCTATCAAGGTCAAGGATGAACCTTCGTCCAAGAAGGCATAAGTATTCACGACACCTGTTTGTCCATAGAGCGTTACAGGTACGATTCGAAATAGAACACTCGATCCAAGATATCGATGAGTATGACTCTCTGCTAACTGAGTTGGCAGACCTGCCCTCTGCCTTGTCGAATGTAGTAATGGGTGGTGCCGAAACTGGCAACCAGCAATATTGCAACGACTGCTACTCCTGCAGGATCGCCTACCATGATTGAAAAGACAGTTCTGGCACAGCGACATGGCTCTTATCTTTCGCCAGCGCTCGTCGACATTTAAATTTCTGAACCCCTGACATTCTCGTATACGATGTCCAACCTCTTTGCAAAAGCTGCACTCGATCTGCTTGTGTACTGCCAAAGGTTGATCATCAGCATCGTCCCCCGTATGTGAGTGAACGTACCCTCTCGACTTCGACCTTTCAGATTCAAATAACACCACGCTAGACGCATCACCGACGATACATTCCATGTAGTCACTGAATGTCTTTAAGTCAACTACACCAAGGCTCCGCTTGTACCCAGCCCACATTAGTTTTTGGTCAGCTGGTAATTTCCCAACGAGCTCCTGGAGAAGCATAGGGTTAGACAAATGCGCATGTTCGTTGGCCGCCACGATATGATCGCAAAAGGCTTGCACCGACAATCCATACTCGATAAGCCCTTCCAATTTGTCATGCTTCAGAGGCGGAATATTTCGTACTCTCTCCAACAAAGCATTTATTAATAATTCCGGGCGTCCGTATCGCATACGGAGTGTTTCAATGACTTGTGGCACAACTGCAGGTAGCACCAAGCGACTACGAACCGTTTCGAGTGCTGGCCCCTTGAGACACCTTTGTAGACGCAGCATATTCTCCCAATTCGTATACCCACACATCACCGTTGTGTGTTCGTAGCTGGAGATGAAAATGGGCCAATCCGCTGGGTTACCCGAGAACTGTGGAAGTTCACGAGCTAACGATTGTCGTGCAGCAAGCTGCTGCGGCGTGGGTCCATTCTGGTTATTTTCAGATCGACGCTGTGTGTCGTCTGGTAGATGAAATGGCGATGAATGTACGTTCCTAAGCGTCGAATGTGCAAAGGATTCACGCGGGTGCCCGCGATCAGTGTTGGAAGTGTGACGAGGATAACGATTATTCACAGTGGTTTGCTCAGATTCGCGAACATTAAAATTGCATATATTGTGCGCGGTTCTATCGTATATCGTCGTAGGAGTGATATTATCGCTTTGTTTTTTATTTCTATTGATTTCGGATTGATTTATTTCACCTGTGCCAGTAGTCGCACTAGCGACGAACTTTTTAATGGCGCCTAGATTTCTAGGCTGTATGTTACCTATTTGTGGATATCCTGATTGCTGCGACAAATCTTGCCCATGTTGGCTTACTTCTATATTTCTCCCGTGGAGCGGTGTAAGCCCTAGCTGTCTTTTGAACAGCTGTAGCTGACGCTCCAACTCTTCCACCTGTTGCAGATCAGAAGGGCCAAGTGCAGTGTAAACATATAAAAGTTTGAATGAAAATTTTTACTTAATATTGTTTGATTACCTAACACATGTAGTTCTGACACTCACTTAACCATTTGTCGATGCATTTCCTGTTTGTTCCACAAATAATTACTATTATAATATAAAACCATCATTAGACACAGTTTTCGTTCAATATTCTGCGATATCGGAAAAAAAACTTTTATTTAATCACATAAAATAAATATTCGATACGTTAAAGTAAATTTTCATTCATAATTTTGATTTTGAAATTTATTCCACCTGAATATCCATCATTATTTTCACCTCCCAATGAAAGCACACGTAGCTTAATGCCGTCTACTCTACTCTTCAAAATCAGAATCCGAATTGGATTACGATTCCAATAATACAAAAGCAAAAGCAGCAGGTTTTCCATTTTCATAGTCTTTATTTTTAGATTTTCCAAAACAATATTCGGAACTTGACAGTTCAGTATAATTGTATTGGTGAACCCGAGTGCCAACCCATGAAACATCTCAGTGCGAAACTAACAGCTTTCGGGGCGAACTAGTGCGACACTGAGTGCGAAACTGAGTGATTAAAAAAACGTTTTGACAGCAGTTAGTGCGGCACTGGGGTTGAAACTGAACAAAAACGAATTCGCTATTAGAAGATTTGTTTTTGTTTTGTTTCTGTCGCTGTCAGTTGTAATTCGAATCAGCCATGTAGGGTCCAAGACGGGTCTATGGTACTAGGTGAGGCCGTTTCGTCACTAAGTTGGTTAGGGGAGCGGTATATGAAAACAGCACGGAAGAAAGTAGAAGGGGAATTATTTGCTTGTAGCGTGAAAGAGACAGACTGATCACGAGCGAGCTTCGGCAATAGCGTATTGTGTTTTGTTTACAAACAAAACACAGTAGACTTCCAAGATGGCTGAAGAGTGGTTTTAGCAAGTTGGCCCACCTTAGTATATACTTCTAGGCGCCTTGGTAGGGTCTAGCGGGATACGGTTTGCGTTAGCTGGCAAGGTTGCCACTTCATTTGATCGATGCATCTGCTGTAACACTTATCATCATTTTCTTAGTTCAAAAACAAAATCCAGATGTCTCACCGATCGTTTACATTTTGCATTAGATCGCCAATAGTTCTCACATGCAGGAATCGTGCATTTTTCTACTTGTGTTTGATTGTGCTCTCGAATTTCCTTCTTTAATTCAACCATTGTCAACATTTTTATAGTTTTCACTACTGAAAGAGGTAAATAAATAACATGTTATATATAAAATTGCGCAGAATTAAATTTCTTACAAACTCATCGCAATCAAATATTCTTTTATGATTATAACATTGTAATTTGTGGAAAGAATTACAAACCTTCTATAAGCTCACATGGCAAAATTTAAAACCATCATCACTTTCACCACAGCGGCGCTCGTGGTCGTGATTATTTTTATTAATTTCTATTTACAATCATTTTAGCCATTAAATATCATCAATAAATGATAAGAAAATCATATTTTTGTCTATTTACAATGGTCGCAACACGCGATGTGACCAAAGTCATAGATAATCTTCGAAGTGTTTATGTTTGATTGTGAATATAGGTTATGAACTTCCGGACATTTTTCAGAAGCTCAAACTGTGAATAATGACGATGCAATCGATGTCATACCAAGTCGGTTGATACAATTGATTATGCAGGGGATTTTTTTCGACCGATACGAGAACGATCTGCAATATTTGAAGCGCAACAAATGCCACCCATAATTTACCTAGTAAAAAAAAAGTAAATTATAATACTTGTACCGAATCATTCATCATATGTTATGAATGAAACAATGTAAAATGATGATGTTTTGTTTTTCTGGTATGAAATTCGTTCAAATTTTCGAGAAAAATCAGAATTTATCTTCCAATTTTCCGGTTTCACGAATTCTTTCTGCGCTAAAAAGGTTAGAAAATCGTCATTTTACAATGTGGTATGTATATTTCGAAGAATTGCTTGGTATAAGTGTTGTAACTTTTACTTTTTCTCAATTAAATAAGCATGTGAGTAGCATGTGTTGCGTTGAAAATACTGCAAATCCTTCTCGTATCGACCCTTACATTATCAATGATATCATCTAATATATCTAATATGATATCGATTTCATCACCATTAAGGCCCATTTATACGTTGCTAGTAGCTGACTTGAGAATTAGTAGCTACTGACCCGGTGAACTCGCTTGACAATTGGTTGACTCGCCTTGTCCGTTCACACAGTGTGAGATGCTGACGCGAAACTAGATACTGCAGCATTGGCTTACCAGGGATGCCAGATGATTTTTGAAATGTCCATCAAATAGTCAGAAACAGCAATCAGGTCCGAATTTGACAGATGATTGATCTGAATTCGACTTCTCTATAGGCAGTATTCGTCTCAGGTTTTCAGATGAATATATTTTATTTAGTTGCACAATTTTATAATAAAAATACTTTGTGCTGAATTTCTTCGAACTGAAGGTACTATCCGAAAAAGCAGAAAGGCGAAATGATTTGGGCCAGGAATTGAATGCAAGGAAAAGGAGCAATAAAAAAAATATGGAAGGAACTCTTTGATGATGATCCTCTGGAGTACAGAGCAGTGTTGAGAAAAACACCTGAATTAGAGGAAACACTGTTGGATTCCATTGGTCCAAAAATACAACGCCAAGATACACTCATGAGGGATGCTATACCTGCAAGAGTGAAATTAAAAAACGACATTGATGTGCCTTGCTTCTGGAATATCGTTCAGATTGTTGTCGATATTTTTTAGAATCTCGAAAGCATTCATAGCTAAGATAATTCCGGAAGTATGTGATGCTATAAATGACAACCTAAAAGATTTTTTTTAAATTTTATTTAGTTTGCCTTGCCAGCAGCTTCGTGTACCAATTTTTGAAATAAAAATGATGGTAGATTTGCAGGTGGAATAAATACGCGTCAAAATTGAAATAATGAATGAAAATGTACTTTTTAAAATCGGATGTGTATTATGTTTTTAGAACAATACTTTCTTTGCAAGTTGTGAGTAAATTTTGAATTAAAATTATGCCTGATAATGATTCTATATTAGAGATTCTCAAGAAAGCTATCTCAAAAAGAAAGCGTGCCCAGCCAGCGTGCATATCAAAATAACAACGATTTCGTTTAGAAACTATGAGGGTTTTATTTGTTTTTCCAATAATTTTCAAGTCTATAAATATCTTCGCATATTTTCAAATACCTTAAAAATAGAGACATGTCTTTACATTTGGCATCCCTGATTCGGAGGCTAAATTCTGTTTTTGACGTTTTGAGAGTTGCGAGTGCGAGTGAATTCAAAAAACTTTGAAGTAGCTCGCACGCCGGATTACACATGACACTAACTGGCATGATGTGTTCACACGGTGTGAGTAGCTGCACTGCAGTAACTGACTAGACCTACTCGTATGCTTACTCGCACCGTCTGAACCCGGCTTTATGCACAGTATGCATAACCTGTATGCGTTATCAACCTCAAAATTGTCGAAGATTATCAATGATACTGGTTTAATCACGTGTTAAAACCATCTCAAATATACAAAGCCCTAACTTTCTTACCATATACTGACGATATTTAATGGTTGAAATGAATTTAAATAGAAATAAAATGAATAATCACGACCGAATCTTGCTTGTCCTAAAAAAAACAAACACCATCACTTTTGTGGTTCTGAGCTCTGATGTAGATGTCGCATGAGCTGATTTAGCTTTGCATAGATTCTTCAATATCTTTAGCCATATGATTTCCAAGGAATTTTTTTGTTATATTCCATTACGTTGGCTTCAAGTTGTATGTGCCGCTCTGTATTGAACAACACAATTTATTTATTTTCATAATTGACAAATAACCATGACTGTTCAAAACATGTTCGACATGTTCGATGATAACAAATCTACGACAATGCTAAATGTACAATAGTTTTTTTTCTCTATACAATAACTTGTGTATCTTTTTGGTGCACCTTGAGAACTTCTTTCAATTTCGCAATAAAAACATCGATCTCTTTTCGATCAATTCCAAGTGCGGCACTAGCCGTTAGATACGGACAACAGATGGCAAGATCTGAATGGGCACCCCATGCGTTAAACGTGCATGGTCCAATTGTTTTTACTTCTTTCCCGCTTATAACTCGACAACCGGATATACCCCTTCGCTGTAACATAGATCCAACCAGTACAGGATTCGCAGAGAAATTCTTCAACGTCATTGCAATTGAAATAGGATTTTTCCCAGCTATCACAGTTTCGTCAAAAATGTCAGCCACATTCTTCATCTGCTGTAGAAGATATTGATGATGACCCCTTCGTTCGCTCATCAGGTTCTTGTAGCCATCTCTCCCTATCGATAGCAATGTCATTAGAACATCCAAGGTTTGTGAACTGGAAGCTCTGCCAGGATAAAATTCCGATATCTGATCGATCATTTTCGAATCAAACCCAGCTATAATCGCACCTCCCACCGGAACTAGTAAATTTTTATCCGTACTCTGGATGAATGCATCCACTCTACCGACCCGCGCGGCCTGTTCTAACTGATGCGTGAGATATGTGCTCTGAAGTCCATACGCATTGTTGACTAAGTGAGGAATCGCCTTGTCTCGGCATATTCCGGACAAAGCTATAATATCATCGCACATCCTCGGCGCGAAACAACTGGTCGTCGAGAGAATGCAGCAGATGTTGTCCGATCCGAATTCTTCAATTTTCTCCTGAAATGCTGCTATATTTGTTCGATACGCGCCATTACATTCTTCGGTCGGAATTGTATCAATCACGATCGGAAGCAGTCCAGATGATAGAATGCTTTTGAAGCATGACTTCTGATCAATTCGAGACCAGAGGACGAACTTTGCATTTGGACGCTTCGCTTTCAATACAAGTAGTGTTAGCATTACGGACATACCCGTGGCCATTGGCACTAACAATGCTTTCCTGCAGCTACGCACACCAATTTCTCTAATCAAATCCAACAGAAGACTGTTTGTCAAATTATTCATTATTGTGGAACCAGCAGCTTTTGGTTGGGCTTCGGTTAGATTTCCAGATCTTCCTATTCCATGGGCGAAATTGTAATGTCGTTTGCGTACTAATTCTGCAAAGCAAATCCTTCAATTATCGAGTATTATAACTCCGTTCACGAGATGTTTTACCGCATACAATTCTAGCTTCTCTTTCCCCCATTCCACTGCGTTTGGAAAAGTTATTACTATCCATAAGGGATAGTTCATTTATAAAGTATTCGATCGAAGAATTATCCCATCCTGTGTCAGGAAGCCTTTTCTACAAAAAAAAATTAATCAGGCAATTATAAGAAAATTTCGCCGATACTCACTTTTTCTAACAAAACTTTTATGTGTTTATCACGGTAGATTCGTGCATCTTTGGCCACGGATATATAATTTGACGGCACCAAACTAGGATCGATTGTTTTCAATGTGAAGTCGTTCATGCTGTTTATATTTTTGTTGAAATTAAATTGAGAAAGATCGGGCCATATCCTGAGACTAGAGATGTGCCATCCGCTCATGAGCTGTTCATTCGAATCGCTTCATCATAGTGAGCGGATTCGGATCGGCTCGCAATAAAAAAAACGCAGCTCATCAGCTCATTACGGAGCTAGAGCTGATGAGCTATTGAGCTGATGAGCTGTTGAACTGTTGAGCTGAAGAGCTTTTGAGCTGTTGAGCTGCGGAGCTGTTGAGCGGCATAGCTGTAGAGCGCAAAAGCTGCAGAGAGTTTGAATTGTGAGACGCGAAAGGATTTTTCGTCTCCCGCGCTTCATGTCACGACGTCAGTTTGTTTTCGTGTATCTCTCTTCGTATTTTAGCTTTAGCAGTGATGCCAGATAGGAAAAAGGTTTTTGTTTTGAAGATATTCAATCGTTCGTTACTTCATTAATTTTTACTTATATCGCCAAACAAAATAATAAACATTATTATATGCTTGTAAATAAATTTGATATATTACATTGTTATTTAAACATGACTGTGGAAACACATACATTTATTTCCGCGTGCTGAATCAAAACAATTCAGAAAACCACCCGACATAAATGTTGATGATTGATACTGGTCCTTTTGTTACCTTTATGATCGCGAATAATTATTTCTCGTTGCACCTATTAGTGGATTTATTTTTATATCCTCGGATGCAAGAAAAAATCTCGGTAGTTTTATCAAAAAACGTTGTCTCGGCCAATATTCCTGAAGGCATTTTATTTGGCTACTGCTGGTTTTTTTGTTGTTTAAGTTCAGCATATCCTAAGCATCTTCTATGATGGATTTCAGCATCCAGTATTCGAAGTATATTATATTATTAGAATTCATATCAGTTCTAGTTTTTGTACAATTACAAATTGAATTCGTTTATTTTTTGTGTTCCGTCTATTAAGAAAATGCACACTATGCAATGTCCCATGGTGATTACGTTTCATATGCAATTGTGTGGACAACTGCAAAATTCAACTGAGCTGAGGAGCTATTCCAAATGAGCAGCTCACTTATATGATCTGAACGACTCTGAGCCGCTCACCATGATGAACTGATTTGCCCATCTCTACCTGAGACGTCGAACGCAAGCATCTACCAAAGTACGTATAATGGAAGGTAAGGGATATTCCCTGTGCATAGGGCTCTTGCCACACATACATGCAGATCATCTGTTGGGCAAACAACATTTGTTTACATTCGTAATTTCTATGCAGCAGAAGTGGATTTATTATCAATCGACGTTCTTGTAGATGATTTAAATATAGTTGCGATCTTTCTATTAGCGCGAAATATTTCACAGAACTAACATGAGCTTTGTGAAACAGTTAGGCAAGCTTTTTACCGACCAACAGCTTTTGTGTGACGCATATTGCTTAACTTATTAGCACCTATTTCGCGATGCTCATTGAGCGACTTTCCCACTATATTTGAATCGGAGAAATAACAGGAAAGGATTATCACCATGTTCGGACCAAGGAAAGTGAAGTGGAAGGTAAAACGTAATGTCAGAATTGCCGTTCGGACGTATCCCGTAAGTTTGAACTTATTTACATAGATGGTATCCAAACAACTAAACATTGACTACAGTTTCGCCGGCACGGTTGATTGTCGTTATGAACCAGCACAAAAAACAAAGCTGCAAATTATGCGCCAGTGGCGGTACCACGATCAAAGCTCTCCCTGAATCTCATTAGCCGAGCCAGCTGGCGGAAGCATATGCATAAGGTTACTAGGTTACTATTTTCAACGACAACTGTTTATTTATTATACTGCTTCAAATACCTTCGACGAAATCAAATGTAACCATACCAACGTAATAACATAAACAAATCCAAACTTTTCGTCTTGCCATTCCTCAAACGTCTTTTCTAAATAGTGTAAATTGCGAGCCACCTGTTAACTCCACCATCTTGGTTCGGACCTAGATTGAAGACACAGAAGCACGAGCAGACGTTCGAATGCTTTCTTGTATTTTTCATGAATTAGAGAATTGATGGATTTTCTTCGTTTCCGATCAATTTTCTTATAACCATATTTCACTTCTCCGCAAAGCATTCAGGCACCCGGAAATCATATCTGAGGGTTGGTTAATCTTTCTGGCTGAATATGTTCTTAATTTCAACATAATCATCTGCTTTTTTGGTGGTACTAACCACCGATTAAGGATATCTGCAAACGAATATTAATCATAGTTTACTTCATCACGAGACCAGCATTTCACGGCAAAAAACACAAAGCTTAAATGGGAGCACACATCACCTATTCCGGCTATACAATCGCAATGTGCAATTTGCATTGTTTCTGTGAAACTTTTTGAATAATCAATCTGCTTCCATTGATATGGATCATAGCCATTACAGAAATTTCTATTTTTCTCCGTGTATATGGCTTTGACGCTAACAGTAAATATTTTTATGCAAAGAGACATATATTCGCATGTTAATTATATAATGTATCGCGTAATTTCTATAACTATTTCACTAAAATAATTATTTAAACAAAGCTCAATCTTGTTGATCCATATAAATTCTATGCAGCGAACTCTTTTGCCTGCCCAACAGATCACTAATACATATGCACGCTGCAAGCACCCTATACACACGGAGCGCGCATGTGTTACACACACAAAGAAGTTAGTAATAAACAATCCTCAATTTGTTCGATGTTCGGGAGTTTTTCCAATATTTCTTGTATTTAAAAGTTAAAAAAATCGTAAGTTTGTCACTAATCGTAAGTCGAGCTGACGATAAACACGATAGAGTACCGCATTTTCACTGCAGGTAAGGTTTGGTGTGATTTTTTATCGATTTCATACTGAACAGTGTTTGTTAACTTCAGCAATATATCGAAGTGCCACGTTCCGCGTTACCGGAACAGAAAAAAATTAAAAAGTTTCGAAGAAAGTCGGATAACTTTCCACCGTTTTCCGACCAATAAATTGTTGAGACGGAAATGGTTAAACTTTTTCGGATACACAAGCTCGTTCGATACGCGAAAGATATTTGTTTGTTCGCTTCATTTTTCGCCGGATTCTTTTGGGGATACTGTTTTAACCTATATTCAGCAAAGAAAACATCTTCGTACTGGAGGTAAGTATGTTTTATATAAATTGTGATGAGATAAACTAATCGGAGATGTTTTCAGCTATTCCATGCATTCGCCTCTTGGATCTTTCAAAACGTTCCGTTCCAATGGTTTCACACGAAATTCCAAATTTATACATTCACTTCTTGCGAAAGTGCTAAATATTTATTTGCAATCACTTCGGAAGATGACCCGGGATGGAGGAAATGTTTTTCTCGTTTTCCAGAAACGCAAATTTATTCCCTCAAGCCTCACTACGGCTGAACACTCCAAACCGAAACCAATGGATGCGTCGCGATGATTCTTGATGGATGATTCAATAAAAGAGAAACAAACAGCAGTGTGGGTGTTAATCTTTCATCATATTATCAATTTGCGAGAATGACACTGCTTCGATATAACCTCTCCACACATTTGTTCATAGGTTTTTGCGTTATTTTTATAATACAGGTGCGATAATTTCACTGTTATCAATTTTGAAATGTTTAAGTAAATTACTATTTCATCATTTAGAAACATATTTTAAGACAGTTGTTTTGTTACAAAATAAAAAGAATTCAAAAATGTTCGAATCTATATGGATTCGATCGATGGTTTATTACAATTTTTTGCTTTATTCTTTGCCTACCACACTTGAACAAAGCAGGGTTGAGACAACCTTCTTTTCTACGTACTTTGGTACACAAACAAATTAATATTCGCGTTGACGGTGGAATGGTGTCGCCATCTGGATACGACATTAGTTTGTATGAGGCCAACTATTCCCTGTCAGATTAGTCGGCCCTAAGGCAATTTTAAAGCTAAAATTTGTATGAAAATTCTTCCTTGGCGTTATTTTTCTACTAGAAATACATTTTTCTGACCCTAATTTAAACTACTTTCTATGAATTTTCATATATTTTCACCAAAACTTACCATTATAATATAAAATTATCATTAGACACAATTTTTGTATGATATTTTTACACTACTTGTAAGCAAAAGTGATTTTCATTTAGATAAAGTACTAATTTGATTTGGGAAAAATAATTTTCATTCATAATTTTTATTCCAAAAGGGTGTTCATTTCTTCTGCAAACCCATATTGTCATGCCTACTCCCCCATTCTGTAATACAAAGCTCAATGCCGTCAACGCGGATTGCTTGCCCCTGAATAATTATGTATTTTTCAATGTGGTTTTATTCCAATAAATAACATTTCACTGGTGAAGTGAGATGGCGTTTGCTAGCAACATTCTGTAAGTATATCAGGCAGATGTTTAGGAACTGCACTATTGCAAATCTAAACCGTCTTACGGTTACGACGATATGGCCTATTTGTAATTCATTTCGATTGATAATAAAAATTAGAATGTGAAACTTCATTCATTAGCTGAGATTGATTTAATCTAATCGATTAAATAAATGCACATAATAATTGTAATTTATTAGTGATATCGTAAATGACACTGATGTTCGACCACATCCCATTTCAACAGTGAACAATGTAGCTTTTGCCCCGATATATGCAATGAGGAATTCCATCACGTTCTGGTCCCCTCCCACCATGAGCAAAATCTAACAACCATCCTGCAGAAGTTGAGCAATTGCACTTCCCAGTTGAGCAGTTATCCTACATGCGGAAAATGTCGCCAAGAATTCATAGCGGTCCACAACATTCCCGAAAGCTGCTTCCAAATGTTGCCCAGCACCAAGCCGACTGATGGCATCAAGATGGATCCAGAGTTAATGATCGAGGATCACGAACTGCCGGGTAATGGAAAGGTTTTTGAGAGGGACCCAACAGTGGGCTTTGAGCCGATTGAGTCGGGAAACGACATACAAATAAAAAAAGAAAACGAGGAGGTATTTTTCATCACCGAGATGGACGAAGCCGACAATATGTCAATAATTCAGGTTGCTGAAACAAGTACACAGAGGAAATCCGATTTAAATGCTTCACGGGAGAAAGTTCTTTCACCTTCAGTACACCATGAATGTAAGACGAGCCTCACGGAAAAAGGTTTGTGTAAAGATCACACACGGTTACACAGAGGTGAGGTGAGTATGTACTGATCTGACTCTATGAATCTATTTCAGGAAAAAACCCATTTAAATGTGAAATGTGTGAAAAATCCTTTGCATCAAATGTCAGACTAAAAGTGCACTTTCGAATCCATACGGGTTAGTTAAAAACATATTTCATTGAGGAAACCATTCCGTAGAATCATTTCTTTGTAGGTGAACGTCCCTATTCGTGTCCACATTGCCAGAAAGCTTTTAGGGATCCTTCAACGCTCCAAGTGCATATTCGGATCCATACGGGTTGGTAGGATAAGTTTCACTACAACGAACCATTCAGTAGATATATTATTTTGTAGGCGAACGACCCTATACTTGTCCACATTGCCCGGAAGCGTTTAAACAAACTACAGCACTCCGAGGCCACATTCGGACTCACACGGGTGGGTTAAAACAATACTATTCGATAAACCATTCAGCAGGATTATCATCCCTTTTCAGGTGAACGTCCCTATATTTGTCCACATTGTGCGAAGGCGTTTAAAAAGCCCACAGCGCTCCAAGAACACACTCGAACTCATACGGGTTGGTATTTTTTGTTTCACTACAATGAACCATTCAGCCAAGTCTTTCCTTTGCAGAGGAACGCCCCTTTTCTTGTCCACATTGTCCGAAAGCGTTTAAGTATACTTCAACACTCAAACATCATATGCGAAAAACTCATGCGGGTTGGTTGAAAATTAATAAACGGAGAGAAAGTGATTTGGATGATTCACAGAAGGAAGACCAAATGCGGTTACACACGGGTGAATATATGTCATATTATGTCATAATATGTCTTATTATGTGATCATTGACTTATAATCTATTGCAGAAGAATCCTCGTTTAAATGTGAAAAGTGTGAGAAAACATTTAGTTCAAAATATGGACTTAAAATCCACGATCGAATTCATACGGGTTTGTTAAAGAAGTTCTATTCAATAAACCTTTCAACAGAGTCATTTCTTTGCAGATGAACGTCCCTATTCGTGTCCATATTGTCAGAACGCATTTAGGTATTCTTCAACGCTCCGAGATCATGTTCGAGCTCATACGGGTTGCTAATTTTTTTTTTGTGCAACAAACCATTCAACAGAGCCTTTCTCTTGCAGGCGAGCGTCCCTATTCTTGTCCACATTGTCCGAAAGCGTTCAGTCGACCTAAAACGCTCACGCATCACATTCAAACGCATACGGGTTGGTATAAAATGTTTGGCTATAAGGAACCATTTAGCAGGACACTTCCTTTGCAGGTGATCGTCCCTATTCTTGTCCTCATTGTCCAAAGACGTTTATACAAAGCACAGCGTACAAACAGCACATTCGAAGTCACAAAGGTTGGTAAGGAATATTTTACTATGGAGCATTTCCACGCAAAATCAACCGATAACCAGCTGATTATGACGCGTTTTTCTGTCCGAGATTCTGGTGCAGGGAAAGATCCTTCCAGCCTAGTCGATTTTTTTTTTATTTTTTTTTAACTGTATTATAGTGAGTTTCAACACTTTTGGCTGGTTCGTCACTTTTTACTTCCATTTTTGGAGTGAGAATTGAACTCGTGATCTTCAGCGTGAGAGGTATGGATGTTACCACTACGCCAGATCGCCTCCTCGCCTAGTCGAGTTGACGGTTGAACTACTAATGAAAAATCTTTATTATTCCACAGTAGTTGCTACGTTAAATATATAGCAACGGAACGATGTTGTATATGCGCAGGTTGCCTTGATGCTTCAACACTCTTCCTCAACATCGTATGGTAGAATCCCAATGGCTTCCCGTAACTGCCGCAACTTCATTGCACCCAAGGGCTTGGTGAGAAGATCGGCTTGCATCTGCTCGGTTGGACAGTACCGAATGGACACGATGCCACTTGCTGTCAGATCCTTGATGAAACAGTACTTGGTGTCGATGTGTTTCGATTTTCGCGAGGTCCTGTCCACCGCCGCCAGTGCGATACAGCTCTGGTTGTCTTCGTTGACTACGATGGGTAACTCCAGACGCTCGCCCAAGTCTTCAACCAATCGACGCAGCCACTGCAGCTCTTGCAAACATTCGGGTAGCGCGATGTACTCCGCTTCAGTGCTGGATAGAGACATACACGTTTGCGTCCTGCTTCACCAGCCAACTAGTTCGCCACCGAACTTGAAGATGTTGCCAGTGTTCGACTTCCTGTTGTCGACTTCACCAGTCCAGTTCGCGTCTACGAAGCACTCCAGTTGAAGGTTGCTATCGCCACCTAGATGCAGCTCGAGGTCCGCCGTACCTTTGAGGTAACGAAGCACCCGCTTGGCCTCGTTCCAATTCGCCGTGGTTGGTTTGGTGACCCGCCGCCCGAGAATGGATGTGGAGATCCCTATGTCCGGGCGCGTATTGACATAAATGTACAACAAAGCACCAATTAGACTCTGGTACTGTTGTCCATCTGCCAACGAGTCACTGTCCTCCTCCTTTTGTTGCACGAATCCTGTCACCATCGGAACCCGGGAGGTTTTGCAGTTCCCCATGTTGAACCGCGCCAGAATCTTCGCCACGTATGATTTCTGGTTTAAGACGTATCGACCCGCTTGCTGTCGAACGTGGATTCCAAGAAAGAACGTCAGATCGCCCAGCTCCGTTATCTTGAAACTCTCCTTCAACGCTCCGACCAGTAACCGATAGTCCTGCTCCGTCTTGCACACAACCACGATATCGTCCACGTAAATCAGGATAAACGTAAACACACCGTCCGAATTCCGCAGGTAGAAACACGGATCATCTGCTGGGTAGAACCCCATTTCCTTCAGTACCGCATCGATTCGCTGATTCCACACTCGCGCCGCTTGCTTCAGACCGTAGAGACTTCGCTTTAAAGAGCACACCGTATCTGGATCACCGTTTGAGTACCCCGGGGGCTGCTTCATAAAAATCTCCTCCTGCAGGGCGCCATACAGGTACGCTGTGTTTATATCGATGTGTTTGACCAATAATCGCCGCTTGCTCGCTACTGTCTCGCCAGGAACGCTTTACAATTCCGCTTCCGATGCCCCGGCTTACCGCAATGATAGACAACACCTTTCTGCGCCGCGCCGGTTCCGCACATCCGCAGCGCTTGCTCGTCGAACCCGGAACGCCTCCGATGTTTATTCGCTTCGTCCAACAGTTTCATCTTGACGAGCTCTATCGTAAGCTCATCCTCGTTCCTCGCTTCCAGAGCCGTTGTGAGAGGATTGGACGACTCCGGAAGGCCCCGAAGTATTAGCGCAACTTTGAGGCACTCTTTCATTTCAAATCCGGAACTCTCCAGACGACCATACTGCTTCTCGATATCTGCCAAGTAGGTCTCCATGTTGTCCCCAATCTTGAAATTCTGGTTCGTGATCTGCCGGAGAAGGATCACCCGCTGTCCCAGCGTGGTCTTCTCGTGGTGCGCCTTCAGCGCCGCCCACGTGTCCTTCGCCGTCTTCTTGTCACGAATCGGTCCGAATTGGCTTTCGTCCAGCATTAGCTGAATCGTGGCCAACGTCTTTTCGTCGCCTTCCGTCCAAGCTGCCGTAATCAGTGCCGAAGGAGTACCTAGATCCACATGCTTCCAGAGCTGCTCCCTCCGCAACAACGCCTTCACAGAAAACGACCATGCTTGGTAGTTTGAATTGGTCAACTTGACAATCTTCGCCCACTCCATCACTTTGGAAAAAACAGCAACTCTTCATGCTTCAATTTTCCGACTTCAGGAGCTTCCGGACTGGGCCCATAACCTGTCTGAGATTCAGGTGCAGGGAAAGATTCTTCCAGAGGAAATAACGCCTAGTCGAGTTGACGGTTGAACTACTAATGAAAAATCTTTATTATTCTACAGTAGTTGCTACGATAAATATATAGCAACGGAACGATGTTGCATATACGCAGGTTGCCTTGATGCTTCAACATTTTCTTCGTTTTGGACGTAGGACTTCAAGTGTTCAAGTGTAAGTTCAAAGTTTCGAAAACGAGAGCGTTACATTGGAGAAACAAAATTTTAAGCGTTAATACCTCTTTGTCAGTTGAACGAAATAGTATGATAATCACTTCATTCGAAAGATAAAATGTTCACGAGTTCTATGCTTGTTAAATAAATGTTTCAATAGCTCAAAAATTACTTTTAAAGCAATCTATTGAAATCATAACAATCTAAATGGTGTATCGTTTAAAATCCGCACACACTCAAATTGTTCTAACATTTGATTAATTGAATTTTTGTGTAGACATTTCCACGCAAAATCAGCCGAAAAACAGCTGATTATGACGCGTTTTTCTTCGTTTTGGGCGTAGAACTACGTCTTTCAAGTGTAAGTTCAAAGTTTCGAAAACGAGAGCGTTACATTGGAGAAACATTTAATTTTAAGCGTTAATACCTCCTTGCCGGTTGATCGAAATAGTATGATAATCACTTCATTCGAAAGATAAAATGTCTACGAGTTCTATGCTTGTTACTTATTGATCCAAATAAATGTTTCAATAGCTCAAAAATTACTTTTCAGGCAAGCTATTGAAATCATAACAATCTAAATGGTGTATCGTTTAAAATCCACACACACTCGAATTGCTCTAACATTTGATTAATTGCATTTGGGTGTAGACAGGGCTCAATGTGTATTGTTTACACTCCGTGAGTTGATTCCATCAGGTGCACAAAAGTTTTCAAAATAACGGCGAAAGAACAGTGCGTGTGCGAAAAAGGTGTTTCACGAGTTCTTCGAAAATAAGGATCTATCACATCGGACCATTGAAAAAAAAAGTCCTCGGTGTCTGGTATCATAAATCATTTCGAAGAATCTCTGACTGTTAATCGGAGGCGAAGATCCGGGAAAAAGCCGTCAGATCAACGAGAACGATCACAAACGCTTGGTTGGATACTTTCAACGGAAACCGAACGCTTCATTTCGAGATGTGGCTTGAAAGTTGCATGTGAGCAACACTGCAGAATAAATAAAATCGAGCTGGACTACGTACGTTTAAGGCTCAGAAGTTCCCATAATGTGACGAGAAACAGAATACAGTAGCAAAAAGCCGTGCCCGGAAGATGTACGACCAGAAGTTAACGAGACCACATTACTGCGAAATGGATGACGAGACATATGTGAACTTCAACTAGATTCCAGGAAACCTGTATGTGACCAGCCAGCGCTCTGTACTTGCGGATAGCGGAGTACACCTTTGGTTACCGCAAGCACCATGAATGGACAGGTGTATTTGGAAGAGTGAAGGCTCACGGCGGTCCGACGGACTTCTGGCCGGATTTGGCATCATGTCACTACACGAGAGAGTGCTAGAATGGTATAAGGCGAATGATGTCGATTTCGTGCCGAAGGATCTGAACCCCCCAAACACCCGGAACAGCGCCCAATAGAAAAATACTAGACCATAATGAAGAGTCACCTTCTAAAACGACCTAAGGTGGTTAAGAGTGCAGGAGAATTGAAGAAAGTACAGGCAAACCTTTTTTTGTGCGGGGAATAGGGACCGCATAAAAAATCGTACAGAACTTCACCAGTAGCTTTAAAAAATCGTGTTCGGTACACAATCTGAAAAAAAACTTTTTTTGTGCGATAGGGACCGCATAAAAAAGCTTCGCTCAAGAAAATAACTCAAACCCACTCCGTTCACCGTTCGATTTCATTTTGCTTCCCTGCTTTGCGATGGGACGGTTTGCCTTCTGAGCGCGAGCTGTCTTGTACTTTTAGATGCATGTCGAAACTTGTTGCTGTTAGAAACCTTGTCATGCGCAACATAGAGCATGTGATGGAGGAATGGGAATGATTTGAGAAGTGGATAAATTAGACGCAAATATGTTTTTTTCGCACTGAAATGCATATAAACCATAAAAAAACCAAATGGACGAGAACTTCATCAAATATGCTTCTTTTCATATACCGCACAAAAAAAAACCGAGACACGACCGCTTAAAACGTAGGACTATGCAATCTTTTTCTTTAAATTTGTTGGTTTATCATTTCGGATATTATTTGATAATACGTCGAAATTTCATAAATAACTCTTTAGTAAAAAGTTCCAGGGACCCTGAAAGGGTTAATGGCTTGCGTGGTTTTTGTAGAATCATTTCGAGAAGAAACGATTCTTTCTTGCCTTTGCGAGAACAATACAATAATTGGTCATATGTCGCATTTTGTGTCTATATATCAATGCGCGCATTGCACTGAGTATTTAACGAGAGGCATCTTCCGTGCATCGCCATTTAACAAGCATCAAACATGCGTCTAACAGATGCACACAGTTGCAACGATAAAAATGAAACATCGCGAGAATGACCGTTTATGAAAAATCGTTTCTCCATTCTCGGTCAAAACCGTCAACAAAGCTAGCTTGCACTTGCACTCTTGTTTCTCCTGCTTTGCCATGGCTCGGATGGTTGGTATTAATTGTAATGCCAGATGTACTTGAAGTGAAATATTCGCTAGCGTTCACAGCACATAAAACACAAAACGAGCAGAATAAGCGACCTTTGTTGTTTCGAGCACAGAAAGATTCTGAGAATTTTCCTCAGAGGAGATGCAATACTTATACGCTAGCGACAGCTCACTTAGTATGCAAGTTTCTTACTCTTCGTTGTTTCTATTCTAGCGGCTGCATAAGTTGCCCGTTATTGACAGCTCTGTTCGGGAAACCACACAAGTGGACAGAACAAATGTATGGGGAAATAGGAATGCTTCCAATTTTCATCAATCTAAATCATATACAGACTATGGGATTCTAATGTATAGCATATCAAACAAACCTTAGAAAAATTCCGATTCGATTGATATGCAAATCGTTAAAATCCGTTAAATCCGTTCGCAGCAAAAATAGTTATTAACGTTAACTTTATTTCATAAAAACGTGACCTGTTTTCTAATTTGGCATCCTTAATGTAAGACGTAGTCCTACGTCAAAACCGTATAAAACAGAAAACGCACCAAAAAAATCGCGCAAAAAAGGTTTTCCTGTATGGGTTAATGTGCAAAAAAAATGTCGATTCGGAGGTCGCGCAGAACCCTTTGGCTGGGGTTTAGGCCAAGGTTCGCGTATTCTGATATAAAGGCGAAATAAATTAAATGAAGCCGAAACTAACTTTAATTGTTTTTTTTACTCCCTGAAAATTTGGTGATAATCGGATAATAACTAGTGTTGTGTCACATGGTGCACGAAATTTGTGTCGGTACAATTACTGAACCCACCATAGCTATGATTATTGTTGAATGTACGCTATAATCATTGTTGTAGTTTGTATTTTTAGTGTCTAGAAATAAAAGTTTCATTTGGAATTAAGTATCCAAGGTGTTAAGACGTCAGTTTCCTTTCGCATCAAATTTCCTTGTCGAAGATCATTCCGACACATGGTTTTGAGTCCTGCTACTGGTGGTTTGCTATTGCTGTTCCTACTGCTGGTTGATTCCTGTTGCTGTTCCTGCTGTCGGTGGATTGCTGTTGCTATTTCTGCTACTGTGTTATCGCTTTCTCTGATGCTGGGTTGAGAACGGTCACAACAACTGGAGTTTTGAGAATGAATTTTGTGTTTGGGGATTTTAAAAAATCAGGAAGAATGAAAATAAAAATCAGGATAAATCAGCATAGTTCATACTGGGTTGTCCGAAAAGTTAATGTCGATTTTTGGGAAACTAAAAACATCATTTTCAATCAAAGCATTATAATTTAATTTTATATCCATATTTCTGTTTCACAATCTTTCACACAGCTTAAATATTCTATCCTCCCAGAACATGTTTGCTTCCTCGTCGAAAACTGCTGCGAGCCATACATGTGAGAAACAGATTGCTTGGTAGTAGCTCATAATACAGAATCCATTTCAAATCCCACTAGAAACAGAGTATATCTTCATTCGGGCGAAGACCGGATATGTAAAAGAATTAAGAAGCATGGTATAAATCCTCGCATAAGCGAAAGGCTAGTGTTTCGCCTGACTTTTTAACCGTTTATATTTTTTCCGAAAAGTCTACAACATCACTACAGTCAATTGCAGAGAAATCAATATTCAAATTTTCACTGAATTCATCATCAATGCTTTGGAATTAATATTTACTCTACAAATGAGAAAGCATATCTGGAGTGAACGACTTGTTGAATTTTTCCTAATTTTTATAACATTTAGTACGGTTATAGATATATTTACCATAGCCCTAAGTTGATTCTACTTTGAATCAGATGAACAAATTACATATAAAATCTTTTTATATTGACTGTGTATTGAAAAATTTTCTCTTGAGTAATTTTACACTCCGAAACGTATTCCTACATTAATTAGCGTCTGTTAGCGTCCCACATTATCATGCCGGGGGTTCGAGTTCGAATCCCGTTCTGGCCGGGGGATTTTTCGTCAAAAAATGTCTTCCAACTTGCCTGTGGTCACGCGTATTCTAGAGCTTGCCACTCTAGAATAAATTCAAGGCGTGTTTTTCGACATAAAAATCTCAACTAAGTACTGCTAATAAAAATGACGCAAGTAATACTTACGTTGAGAAGGCCAAAGTTCCACTGGGAACGTCAGTGCCATCCAAGAGAAGAGATGTTTTTGTTTTGAGAAAAACAACAAACAGTTTTAAAATTGATCAATCGATACTCTTTTCTCAGTGCCAAAATATTTTTAAAAAAACATAACAAAAAGGAATAAGTTTCATATATCTTTTGGTCTCATTGATATTTTTCTTCGAGCATATGGTTTTATCACTCAGACGTTTTGTTATTATGGATTTATTGGGGGCAATGTTTGTTCACCTAATCAACGATTTATCAAGTTTTAAATCTATATATACGTATTTTCAATAAAGAAGTTGTTTTGAATTACTCATTCTCGTTCAATATGGGAAGACCCTTTTCGTGCCGTGTTCATATATTCAAAACAGTCTAGCATCTCTGCACATGAGTTCAATGTTTACATTTGGTTGTGTTGTTTGGGAGAGGTCCATTTGAAAATCTGTAAAATCTTGCAGTTACTGAATTGAATTTGTTGGTTGCAGTTGAAAACATACATTGCTTATGCAATACTAGTTCAGCCGTGAAACAATTTTTGAAGATAAAGGCGGAGCAGAAGAATACCGATGCTTTCAATCAACAAGGTGAACAAACACATCAAACAATTTAGACGATTCGACTGATTCATCGACGAGCGCGGCCAAATGGTCATCGAGCCAGACGAGCTACTCGTCTGGCTCGTTTTTAGTCGAGCTCGGCTTCTGGAATATGAAAACAAACGAGACGAGCGCTCGTCTGCTCGTCTCGTTTTCTGGAATAGGGCCCATAAATAAAGTTAAGTACAAAGTTTAACTTAATGCAAAATATATACAAGTGCGAACCGGAGAACTATCATAACAGAAGACTTTGGCATGAAAACCAGTATATTTTTTACGAATAGGGTAAAGAGTACAAAATTCAGGTTCATTTCAGAAAAATCAGGATAAATTGAGTATTCGTCAGGATATCAGGGAGCGTGCTAAAAAGTCTGAGAAATCCTGAAAATTCAGGAAGGTTGGCATCTCTGGGTACACCCTTTAACTCATTGACGATGCTTGCTGTTGTGGTGATCGGAATGTGTTCCCCAATACGAAGGTAAAATCAAGGCGCCTTGGGAAACCGTCATAGCAGAAACGTGCAAGCTGTGAGCACAATTGTACTCGTTTGCATTTGTACTGATCGGAATGTGTTCCCTAACACGGACGCAAAATCATCCTGGGAAGTCATTGTAGCAAATACATACAAGCTGCGAGTACTTTTGTACTCACTTGCATTTGTGGCGATCGTAATGAAGCAGTATAGAAGACCTAACCTGCCTAACATCCACCGATGAACGAGAGGATAGTGGCAGCAACCAAGACGCTGGAGGAACACAACGGTTTGTACAAACAAAGGGCATTGGTGCTTCGGGTTCGTTCAAGATTCCCTTCAAGCTGCTAAGGGCAGCTTTCAGCATAATCATTGAAACTTGAACAACACCTTGTTCAAAAGATACAGCCGATTTTATTTCCCTGGTGAGTGTGAACCACTGCGTCCATTATTTTGAACTATTGTGGTATAGCACATCTTTTCTACTACGCTTCAAGCTTATCTACTGCTTTTTGATGAAGGAGTAGACTGAAAGCTATAGCGAGATAGGTGCCTGTACTGAATTCCTGGCCATTGTGGTAGAGGGAAACTGACAAGCGATGAAATAATCAGGAATAATCTGTTATTACGTCTTATTAGAGCTCCGCAATTGCAGGGAAAATGTTTCGAGGTTTCGCTTTCGGCATTCCAAAAGCGACAACTATAATCTTGTACGGAACCTCTGTTCCGAAGATTGTTTTTGCTTGGACAGTGCCCTGTTATAGGTCCAGTAAATGTGCTGTGGTCTTTCTTATTAGACTCATCAATTGTCGAGTAAATTCAATGCTCGGCGTGATTATTTAGTTTTTTTACTGATTTAGTTGTACAGCCATCCAATTGACCATCACTTCCCGGTCTTCCCATTTCTTCAGCTCACTCTACAACACACAGTCAGAAATTCCACAAAATGGTTCTGGACCAGTGAAGGGGTGAGCTTGAGCCACTACTGGCAAGTACATCAGCTTGTCCATTCCCCTCTATACCGTAATGGCCAGGAATTCAGTACAGTTGTACCGAACTTATCTGACTTAGTTGCCGTTAAAACCAAATGCATTCCCAGACAATTTTTGAGGAGCGCATTAAGAGCTTCAAGTGCCGTTTGACTATCCGAGAATATGCAGATGTTAGCATGTTTTTTTTTTATTTTGAGGCAGACATTTATATCAGGGCGTTGCAAAAAATTTTACCCAACTGTGCGTTGGTGGTTCCATACGAACGGGAGCATGATGGGTGCAACCAATATAGGCACGGATGTTGGAAGCAAGGCGGAGCACAGTCTTGCAGCCTGCGTGAGAGGGGCATACGATAACGCGCATGATATGATACCGAGTGCCCTGCATAAGGCAGGTATAATAGCACGCATTAAGACCACATGCGATGCACTCACCGAATGGTGAAACGCAAGGCAGAGTCTCGTGAGGCTTACACAGTCTCGTAATACTGCATGACGGTCTCGTACATACGATAAGTCACCGAGTGGTTTGCGTATAATAGCGCATGATGGACGCAGTTGCTCCGTGTGAGCATATACAGTCTTTGCATCTTGGGGATAGAGGAAATACAATGCAGCACTTCAGTGAAATATCTAGACGTAATCCCAGATGCTAAAGTTAACTTCAATGCACACTTAGACTCAATCATCAGTAAGGTAAGTACAGCCCTATAGAATTTTTTAAAAATGATAGGCAGAACATGGGACTTTGAACCTAGAATGGTTATGTGGGTCTACACTGCCATTGCGCGTCCTAGGATATCTTATGCCTCATAAGTATGGTGGAGACAGTAGCTACAAAATACTGAGGATATTATAGCTACTAAAAAGCTAAACAAACTCCAAACCCTGTTCCATTAATCATTTTGTCGAGTGTATCTCAAAATAATGATTTTTACGCTTGGCTCGTTTTGGCAGAACCCCGGTGTTTTTGGGTAGCTGTCGTCATTAGTATCGAGACTTGAATAAAGGGTCGGCTTATTTGGCGTGGAATTACTCTATAATGAACCTTTCAGCAGAACCTTTCCTTCGCAGATGAACGTCCCTATGCTTGTACACATTGCCCAGCAGCGTTTAAGAATCGTAAAACGCTCCGAGTGCACAATCGGAGTCATACGGGTTGGCTGGAATCGAAAAAACAAAGAATAAGTGATTTGGATGCTTCGCAGAAGGAAGTTCACGCACCTTCGGTACATCATAAAGGTAAAAAAGGCTTCACAGACGAAAGTTTGATGAAAGATCACATCCAGTTACCCACGGGTGAGAATATTGTGTTATTTTCTGTAAACGTTGACTGATAATCTATTTCAGGAGAGAAACCTTTTCAATGCGAATTGTGCGAAAAAGCATATACCACAAAAAGCGCTCTAACCCTGCACCTTCGGACTCATACGGGTTGGTTCAAATGTTCTATTCAATAAACTGTTTAGCAGGGTCATTCCTTTGCAGATGAACGTCCCTTTCCTTGTCCACGTTGTCCGAAAGCGTTTAGACAAAGTACAGCGCTCGAAACGCACTATCGAACACATACAGGTTGGTAAAAAATGTTATATTACAATGAACTATACAGCAGTCTTTCTTTCGCAGATGAACGCCCCTATCGCTGTCCACATTGTCCCAAGGCGTTTAAGCAGTCCTCAACTCTGCAAGGGCACATTCGTACTCATTCGGGTAAGTGAAGAATGTTTTAGGCGGTTTCATATTATCCGCTACGACTCCTAGCGGAAGCGTTACCTTCCATTCAAGACAAATATTATTTACAAGTGCTTTCAGTGTGTATGCGTTAGGATTGGGCGATCTCGGATCGATTCTTAGAAGATCGATCTTTTCAATTCCGATTTCCGATTTTTTGGATCGATCTTTTGTACTCGATAAAATCGAGAAAATCGATTTTTTTGCTTTCGATCTTTTCGATCTTTTTGTAAATTTGTTTTTCAGTATACATCGATTTTTTATCTCACCAAATGTCACCTAACATTTTTTTGAACATAATGTCAACATTTGGAGTGCTTCTTCTACGATATACTTCTGTCCAAATGCTGACAGAGACGGAACTAGTGGCAGCTACTGAGGGGATGAACTGTAAACGATTGCGCATAGGATCACTGAACCTGATGTTGACATCAATTACAGGCGAAAGATTGTTTTCTGGATCTGGCGCCAATATCAAGAATCGGCTTCGACTAAATGACAGATGTATGGCACGATTGGCTCTTATTGTTAGCTGAGTTTTGGGCGGTTATTGAATTTCTAATTTTGCTTTTTCAACTAATTTATTTAATAAAACGACTACCTGGCAGCACAAGATGAATGCCCTGTGGCTATGGCCTTCATGCTGAGAAACAAAACAAAATGCTTGTGATATTCAAATACAAATATAAAATTTGTATTCCCTGTTCAACGAAAAGACGACTTTCATATAGAATCGATCGGAAATCGTTTGGAAAATTGATTCGATGAGATCGATCTTTCTATAAGGATCGCCCAATCCTAGTATGCGTATATACAGCGGATCCGTTCAGTCAAATACATCCGAAATTCTCGAACAAAATATTTCGTCGGTCACGAGCCGCTACGTGTCGTGTCAGACAGTATAAAATCGCCTTAATGAATCATTCAACAGAACCATTTCTTTGCAGACGAACGTGCCTATTCTTGTCTACAATGTGCGAAGACGTTTAAGCAATCTACAACACTCCAACGGCACATTCGAACTCATACAGGTTGGTAAAATATGTTTTACTATAATGAATCGTTCAGTTGGATCAATCCTTCGCAGAAAAAGTTTCGTATCCCTGTCCACATTGTTCCAAAACGTTTACTAAATCTGCAGCGTTACATACACACATTCGGATACACACCAAGGATCAGTTCGAAAAAGAAACAGATAGCTCGGGGCAGGAATCACAGGTAATCAAGAAAAAAGAGATAACTACTTGCTGAAGAATCTCTTTGTCACTGAAAGTTGACTGTATGTGCTCAATAAAGAAGAAGATTTTGAAGAATTTGCCAAAAAAAAATGAGTTTTTAATTAAAATATGTGTATTATGTATGCTATGATATGCGTTACAATATCATAGAACGTTTCTTTTCAGAAAAAATACTGATAAAAATATTCCGTTACAGTTTTGATGAATTTTCATACTTTTCTTCGGATACCCTCCATCAAAGTTTGGGCTCTCTGTTGGTTAACCTCAGCGGCCATTTTATTCCACGATCTCTTCATGTCGGCACTATCCCGAGTCACTTTGGTACCCTTTCCCAATTTACGCTTAACAATTGCCCAATATTTTTCGATTGAGCGGAATTGGGGGCAATTGGGAGAAGCTCAAAGACCTCAATTTCAATGTAATCTACCCCATTGTCACGGCACCTCTCGACTGTAATGGCAGCTTGCCAAATCTGGTCAGAATCTAACCGGACCTTTGTCAGCCTTAATAAACGGAAAGAGACGTTTCTGCAGGCACTCTTCCCTATATATTTTCGAGTCCATTGTTTTGTTCATGACTGGAACCTTGGTTTTCTGTCCACTGCTGCAAATCTCTTACCAAAACAAGGCTTCCTGGCAAATTTATCAGCGAAAAAAAACTTAGATTTTCTGGAAACATCTGCTCTGGTGATAACCTTAATGAATCTCAGACCTAGGAGCTGTCCAAAATCCATCTTCACGTACGTTCTGGCTACGTTCAGCAGAGTAGTGAATTTGCTTCGTTTTTTTTTTGAGAATTAAATTGTGAGTAATGGACAAAAATAACGAAAGTTTTGTCCATGCCCATGTAGAAAACTCAGTATCTGGTAGTACTGCGGAAGACAAAGTGAATCAAAGTAAAGTATGCTCCTTCTGCGGAAAAGCTGTTCATCGATTGAAAGATTGTACGAAATTCCAACACCTGCTGGTAAACGATCGATGGAAAAGTATTCTGTCGCTGAAGGCCTGTTGAACTTGTGTCGACTGGCACGGACGGGGGACATGTCACAATTCGAGTCAATGCGGAATCGGCAGTTGCCAATATCGGCATCATCGACTGCTGCACATCAAAATGGAAACAGCTGCCAAGAAGGCATCGGGAGCCACTTGGGTAGAAGATCATGCACATCACAATCATCAACATTCCATCCGCATAATTCCCATAACGATATATATATATATATATATATATATATATATATATATATATATATATATATATATATATATATATATATATATATATATATATATATATACCTAAAATTTCAAAAAGTTACTCAATACAAAATGTTCACCACCTCGTAAAAACACCCTATGCCGAATTTCAGCCCAATCGCACTTAAGGGAGAGTGGCGCAAAGCGGTCAAAGTTTGAGGCTTCAGCTCTATCTGTACTGTTGCCGGTGTTAGACACGCCGAGTGTTTCCGTTGTTGGAACTTCTTTCGAAAAGTTTCATTAAGAAGAAAAAAAATTATTGATGTGTTTCCTTTCAATCATAATAGTGATGAAATGAAGGGAAAAAGAATTTTTGTAGCAGTTGGAAAATGGCGCGCTGAAAGATGCAACATTGGTGCTCTGTTCCTAAACGATTCTCCAAGCAAGCTTCCCCTTCGTCAGTGCTTGAATATGAGAATGAGTGAGAGAAAATGTGTTTGTCTGGAGAAAGGCAGCTTTCCTGGAGTCAATATATGAAAGAGAAGCAGAGAACTATAGGGTTTCATACGAAGCTTTAACAATGTAAAATTTTAATTTAAAATCACAACTTATATGGTTCAATTTTACGGAATATATTACCGGTTCGATTGGTTTCGGAGGTTCTCTTGGTTGCCTTCTCGGGTTTCCCGTGGGTGGGTCTTAGAAAAAAAATAATCTCAAATTTCAAGAGAGAGCATCAAGAGATTATTGAGGCGGCATGGAGTTGTCTTTGCAGGGGCCTGGGGACGACCGAGAGGGCTCCTCTGGGACTAGTCGGACAGGCGATAGAGCGTACGTACTTGAATAACTGTATATATCGCCGGGACGGTTGTTTCTGGATAAAACCTATGTGATCTTTCCAGGTTTATATATAGTCGGTTTATTCTAAAGGTTTTCCTTTTTAACGGGTGTTAAATAAAAAATAAGAATTTTTTCAATCACATATAAAAAAAAATTGTTTTCATCGATTTCTGTATTTTTTATTAATAACATAATGTATTTTCTTCAAAAAAATGTCAGTGAATGTTTGAGTAAGGGTCTGCTGATCGGCGCAACTTTGTCGCGATGCTCTCACAAGAACGTTGTACGGCACTTACGTCTATTTTCCGGATACAATTCCGGATTCTTGTAATCAGTTGCTTCGTGTTCTTAGCCCTCCAATTGTTTTTATACACTAGGGCACTGAGTGAGCCAAAGAAATCCTCTATTGGGCGGCACTGGGGCAAGTTTGTTGGGTTACGATCTTTCGGCACGAACGGTATCTTTTTCTCTTCAAGATACGTCAACGTCTTCTTGGCGTAATGGGAAGACGCCTTGTCCGGCCAGAAGACGTACTTCCCATCCGCGTAATGCTCGTTCAGGAAAGGCAGTAGGATTTTATCGAGGCACTCTTCGCGATAGATTTGTTGGTTGATTGCCAGACCGCTCAACCAAGGCTTTGAAATGCCCCGGTCGGAAATGGCGATGTACAACATAACCTTTTTTTCAAACTTGTGCTTGAACTTGTATTTCACTTCAGGCAGTGTGGATGACTTGTCGCTGGAGTAGTAATTATCATTTCCTGGAATATGCGTTTTGGATAGCGGAAAATAGCTTTCGTCGTCCAGAACGAAAGACGTCCCGCGGTATTTTTTGGTCATCCACCGACACTGTGATTTAACCGTCTCAATCTGCTCCTCCGTGTACTCCAGCGACCTCGTCTTCTTCCTGCAGACGATTCCTTCCATCTTGAGGGTCCGATGGATCAATACGTGGGAGCAGCCATGTTTCCGACCGGCGTCACGCAGGCTGGTTACGTCCTTGTTGTCAAACAGCTTCTTTAACGATGTCTTCCTCTGCTTCGTCATTATCGTCACCGGACGACCACTTCCGACCTTCCGCTCTACGTTCAGGGAACCCAGGATACGATATACCGTACTGACAGGTACATTTTCTTCCTTAAAATGTGCCACCGTGAACTTTTTTCCTTGCTGGAAATGCGTTCCGTAGAACCGTACAACGCGTTCACGGAGAACGTGCTGTTTTGACGCCATCTTTGCTTTGACTAAATTCAAACTAGCAAAACCAAACACGCCTACTGTTTCTAGGGAACCCAAAGAGCAATTTTCTTGGAGAAAGAAAATTTTACGCTATTAATTTGAGTTACTGAAAGGTATTGAAAAAATTCTCATTTTTTATTTAACACCCGTTAGGATAATCTCTACCGCGTGTTGTGATTTTCGAATTTTCTTGTCGTCGAGTCCTCCATAGTTCGCGTTTACATAATCACATCACTTACCTCAGTGAATCCCAATTCTCACCTTTCCCACCTTCCCATGATAATCGCTAGGGAACCACGCTATAGAGGCTACCCTTCTGGCCTTCGGGCGACGATTATCATATGACCAGTCCTTTCCTTCCCCTGGACTGTAAGGACGTGGCCGGCGTCGTTATTGGCTATTTAAAGCTTGAATCATCGAAACTTGTACAATGAGAATGATTTGCTACTCCCAAGCGTCATTCGGTGTGTTGTGTAATTTCGCTGTTTCAGGTCAATCACGGAGAGCAACTACGAATTGTACAGTCTACCCAAGCTCAAGTGGTGCAAATCGGTCAAGGTTTGAGTTTTTTGAAAATCGAAAAATCACCCAAGGGGTACTCTCGACGAGTAATGCAATTTTAAAAGATTTAGCATCAATTTTTTTTTGTATGCCTTTATTTTCGGTGATTTTTCGTTCGTCAAAAAAACTCAAATCCAGTAAATGAAGTCCGAATGGGCTAATATTTTCCATAGTGTATATTATCGTGCAAATCAACATTTCGTAGCATGTTCCGAATGAAAAATCGAGATGACTATTTTTATTGCCACCCAAAACCATACTTTTCGTTTCGTACTCCGAAAAACAAATCCCAGAATGCCAATTTTTGAACAAAAATTTTTCGAGATGACACTAGATCTCGACGAATTTGAATAGAATAGGTTAACCCCTTGCCGTACGATTTAATTTTCAATAAAAGAGCCCAAACACGAGCACAGTGAGTCGTTTCGATACTCTGCTGAGTGTGTATCTTACTTACGATCGCACACGCCTGAAGCATGTATCCATTTCACATCGATAGACGACGAGTGAGGTTCGATATTGTACGTTCTGGTACAGTCTAATCGCCACGGGTGTGGTTCGACGTTATATGTGAAGGGGTTAAAGAATAAATGTTTTGAGTTCAGAAAATGATCTAGTTAATTTTGTGGAGATATTCTGATGTTTGGAGAAAACCTTTTTACGAGCTTCGCGTCGTTGTTCCGTCTGTAGAGTTTTTGGTTGTACTCCAAGTGTAGACTGCTTAAGAGTCTCAGTCTATCTCGACTTGTGCTTTCTGATGCAATTGGGCAGGGGGCACCAGTGGAAAACGCATTGGTGTGCGTATCTGTGCCCTTGGTAGAATCTGCGGACTTCTCCCAGTCACCGTGTTGGAAACAGAGCAGAGAAACGGGAACGGTGTAGGTGTCAGGAAGGGTCAGCTTTTCGCGCATTTTGGGATCAATTCATGAACCCACCATGAGGTCGGAATTCTTGCCGGGCAGACAGCGAGTAAGTGGCTGTCTTACGAGGTGGCACTTAAGCTGCTCGCTTTAATCCCGTGTGACGGAACTAGTAGCAGAACTTGAGGTGGAAGATCCCAATGTTCCACTTTGCCTCAAATGGACCGCTAATATGACAACAAGAAGACTGCTGATAAAACCGAAGAAGATGCTCGAGGTGTCCGGAATAGATCGGAACAATCGATTCCACCTAGTGCACGTTCACACAGTGAAAAGTTTGGATCTACCATCGCAAACGCTGTGCTTCGAGAAACTTCAAGACGAACATTCGCACCTGGAATGACTCTCGGTCCTTAGCTACGATAAATGTCACATCGAAGCTGCTGATCGAATTCCAAAACCTGCGTAGTCATGGCGGCCAAGACACGCTTAGGATGGTGTATCTATGACAGTCTGGATGACAAACCACAAAACAACGAAGCACTCTACTACCGCGTGTACAAATGCCAAGCCGAGGAAAAACTGCTGAAAGATTACTTCAATGCGGAGAACAGTGTAGTGGTCAGTGCGGAAATCGTGAATCCACCAAGGATGCAAGAGCACGACGAGTCATAGAGGACACGATGCGAAGAATAGACAACTGTTTCGAAACATACCTGCCATGGAGGACGGATTATGTAGAGCTCTTCGATAGCTTCCCAATGGCCCTACACCGTCTGCAGTGTTCTGAGAGACGCATGGATAAAGACCCCGTTCTCAAAGAAAGCATCCACTGTCAAGTACAGGAATATCAGGATAAGGGCTTCTAGCAACAGCAGATGAGTTAACCGACCCAGATCCCAGACGGATCTGGTATCTACCGTTAGGGGTGGTTTGCAATCCAAAGAAACCGGAAAAGGTACGGGTAACATGGGACGCCACGAGTTTGCAGACAGATTCCCGAGGGCAGTTTCGAGACCACCGAGGAGGATCCAGCGTGATGAAATGGGTTCATGCCCAAGGCGGATATGAAACCCGAAATTGGTCATCAAACCGAAAGGTAGTGCTGGACCACTCGGGACTATCTCCGGATCAAGAAATGAAAAAAAGAAAGACTTACACCCCTATTCTGTATTTCGATCGATTCGAAGTATTTCGATTTCGAACGAAATGGAATACAGAATAGGGCTGTTATTATTGAGGTCGGACTCGGGACGCGTGTTGGGGATGCTATGGCACACCGCAGAGAACAATGTACTCTTTTCTACGACCTTTAGAGACGAAATAGCGTTAACGAATCGAGGATTATGCAGTTGGATAAATTTGGAGGTTCATGTGTTCGTCGACTCAAGCGAAGCGGCGCACGCAGCGATGATGTACATAGTTCTGAGCTGCTTATTCTTATGGAACAGCTAAATGCGCTCTAGTGTCAATCAAAACGAAGATGGCTTCTCTAGCATTTGTGCTTTCTAATCATTCCATCCGAATCAACCGTGTCATCTACTTTCCAGACTCAGAGGTAACTCTGGCTTGGATCCGGTAGGAACATCGAAAATATAGTCCTTTCCTAGCCAATTATTTTTAGCTTCAAGCAGTTCCTAGTAAAGTTGCTCTAAAGAGTAGTGTTTGTTTGTCGACCGCAACACGTGGTATGTATCATCTTGAATCAATGTACAGTTTATATTGCCAGAGTAGCGAATATGGAATTCTAAACGGGTAATAATTATTTAATGTTACATAACATTGATAAAATAATTAAAATAAGTGAGACACTACTTTCAATGGGATAAAATAAATTATGTATTATAAAAATTGTAAATCAGCCAACGCAGTACTAATAACCTTCATCCGAGATTTCATACTGATATCCCATATATTTCGTCAATAAAATACGCTTAACTTCTTCATGGTCGGCTTTACCGTAGCCCTGCGAGTAGCCGTATACCTTAATCAGCTTCTGGTCCGGTCGGTGCTCGATACGTCCGCCACCGAGGCATTCCGTCTCCAATCCGAGCCCTGCTAAAGATGAGCTCACCTCGTCGTAGATATCAGAATGCCATTGCGCCCGAGCAAACCCGCGCACAATATTCTTGGCTGGCTCACTGCCATCTACCTTTTCCGTGCCGTAGACTTTGATCAGCACATACTTGAAGATCCCTTCATCGATTTCAACCAACGGAACGGCCTCCAGCTTTGCCTCGATCATTGTGCAATACCGGCTGTACGCTGTGCCAAGAACAAAAAGTGAACATATTACATCGATACACACAGCAAAGTTACTTGCATGATATTAACCAGGAAAATTAAACAAAGTTCTAAAAATATTTCGGACCAACGAATTCACAAGCATAACCGTAGCGGCTGCACCGGAGACTTCTCGAAGTGTCAACGAGAGACGAAGAAAAACAAAAGTAGAGCTGTGCCAATTGCGTGAAGTTTATTCTCCTGACCAGAGTTACCAGGTTTGAAGACAGGTCTTCATTTTGAAGAAGATATTTGAGTTACTGTGAAGACATTTGATTTTGTGAAGGCATTTTGAAGACGTTATAAAATACGTGAAGACATTTCAGTGCGATAGTATATGTTGATTTTTGGGAGATATTGTTTTCATAAAATATCTACTTTTGCTCGAAAATATAGTCAGATGAAGTGAGGCTTTTGGCTCAGTGTCATTCTATTGGCGTTTCAGAACCACTTCACCATTCGAAGGTTTTCAGGATACACACCGTTACAAAAATTAGTTTTATTGATATACACCCTTATTCTCATTTACGGCCGTATCCGTATATTGATTCGTCGGATACGATACGTCGTCAAAGAAAAGGCTATCCTCATTTACGGCCGTATTTCTGTGTACTAGATTCATTTTGGTAAACTGTTTTATCGACATCGATGAAAGATGTTTTTTAATTTTTCTCTTCTGTTCTGTTTTCATTTGAGATTCCTACATTGGGTACAGTTTTTGTCTGGAAAAAACGGAAATTCCCGGTTTTCTGAGAGATCCGCAGACATTTTACTGTGCGAATATCGATGGCCAAATTATTCAGGTTACTCCATAACAGCACGATTGATCCAATGTGACAACGAATCGATGATATGTGGATGGAATCCGCCGGAAGATAAGTGCATTAGTGTAGTCGCGTGAAATTCATGTCAGCTTGCGTGTGTAACTGCATGCGACATTCATTATATCGAAATTGAAGCAGGCAAGTCGGAGCACAAGTGGTATGAAACGGCCAATTGTACATGTTCACAATAATAACATTCTTTTCCCTCAGCACTGTCACATTCAGTCTTGAACGAAAGCTCCAGCCGTTCGGAACCATTCGGCAGCGGTTTTCTCAAATGTCAACCTGAAGGAAGTAAATCATATGTGCTCACTTAATGCCGGAGCGTATCAGGACAGTATGGCTCTTGCAACCGAATATTCAATTATTCTTGGTACAATTTATGAAATTCAAAAGTTACACATTCGAACGGTACAAATGGGACCAGGAAGCTTCTCAATAGTTTGGTGTTATAACGGGGCGAATGGATCTTCAGGACTCGAGTGGTCTGACTCCTTCGAAACAGAGCGCGTGAACTCAGACGACAAATGTAACTTACTCGAGCAACATGGCACTGCTTAAGCCAGGAGCCAGTAGTGCCGAGTTTGGTCAAGAAGTTGAAATTCACAATCTACTTACCATCGATCAGAATACGTTCGAGTTGCTACATGCACATCAATTCATGCAAACAGAGTATACTATGTCACTGATTCCGGCGAAGTTGGGTAACGACTCGAATACTTATTGCATCGTCGGAACAGCACTGGTACATCAAGCGGAACCGGAACCCAAAGTAGGAAGGATTATCATCTATCACTACGCGGATGGAGCCCTCACTCAAGTTAGCGAGAAGGGAATCAAGGGAGCGTGCTATTCTCTCATTGAGTTTAACCGTCGTGTATTAGCTAGCATCAATTCAACTGTATGATTGTATGAGTGGACTTATGATAAGAATTTGCGACTTGAATGTAACCATTTCAATAACGTGTTGGCATATAAAACCAAGGGTAAACAAGATTAATGCAATCACTTGGATTCCTCAGAGTAATGGTTTTTTTTTGCAGGCGACTTCATTTTGGTGGGTGATTTGATGCGATCTGTCACGCTGGAGGTATTTTTGAGGAGATCGCTCGCGACTATTAACCAAATTGGATGACAGTGATTTCCTCGGGCGGATAACAGAACAATCTATTTGTTTGCCTAAAAGATGGCTAAGTAGGATTTCCGTAGCTCTGTTTATAATACGAACAATTTTTGTTTTTATTTGAAGGGCCGCAGCAACGGACGACGAACGATAGCAAGTACCAAAGGTTGCTCAATGCGATCTCGGTGATATGGTGAATGTATTCCGCCACGGTTCGCTCGTGATGCAAAACTTTGGTGAGCGAACGACGGCGACAACGGGTTGTGTGCTATTTGGCATAGTCAGCGATGCAATTGGTCTGGTCACACAAATACCACCCGATTATTATGAATTATGAATTTTTTCGAATATTACAGGGAAATTTGACTGACACAATCAAATCTGTTGAAAATTGCAGATCGACGTGGATGGAACTAAGAAGGAAGCGGCCGTACATGATATAATCAAGATTATAGAAGACCTAACATGGATACATTAGGATGTCTAGTGTTGATCATTATTATTGAATGGATGCTATCAGTTGTTTTCTGGTTGACAAAACGAGAAGTTACAATTTTTTCTAAAAAAGTTGATTAATAAATCAACTCATTCAAAGAGAGATGTTCGAACTGGCTGCTGGACGAAGATCGAGCAAGCTCATGAATTTCAGCAATGGTCGCGAAAAATAATTTCATGTTTGTAGGGTAATAAAGAAATTTCAGTGAACGTATTGTTTACTACACATTATTTTAATTCGAATAGTCATGAATATTGTATTGGAGGAATATTAAAATATGTTATGGGATACAATTTATATTTCATTCAAAGTAATCAGGTATACCTATGAGGTTGGATATTTCCTAGCGTTCGTATTTTCTCATCGGACTTGACACTTTCAAGTGTCAAATCATATTCTGAAGAAATGTCGACCCTACGAATTAATAAATAAGTTAGTGATCTTGGAATTCGATCATATTACTTATTCTTATTCGACAGCTTCTTTCGCTCAAGCTGATCCTGCAGCGCGATGCCTTTCTTGAACTCTTCCTCAAGCGAACGTATTATGCCACCACCACCGTGGCTTTCATCACTGAGCAGAACTGAAAGACCAGTTGTACCCGCAGATGACAACAGGAAAATGTTGCTGCTGTTGGTGCAACTGAAGCTGGTGGTGGTTTTCCACTAAAGCATATGTGGATTGGAATGGGTGACCATTTGGGCGAATAGGTGCCACCACTATCGTCCGGACCCTCCTGAGACTAACGCTATCGAAAACTATCGAAACCTCCATCACTTGTGTTGTATCCAGAATCGAAGTGAGCACGTCTGTTCCGGGTACCGTCCAACAGGCTACCGGAGGAATTTTTCGTCGAGCGCCGACCTCCGTAAGGCAGTTTTTAGGCAATATACAAGATGCTAACGCTTGGTTTTGCAGAAAATATTTAGCGATTGTAGTGTCAAAAAATAACAAAGCGAAAAAAAAATTAACATTCGTTTCTATAATTTACAATCGTCTTATAATAATAAACTTGATGGGAAAACCTAACGACAAATCAATCGGTGCAATTTTGCAGAATATAAATTAGATAGTGAGAATTTGTATCGAAATTCCGCTTGCATAAAAAATATAACAATGATGGAACGAAGCACGTTATTAAGAAAAACCACAAACATATAAAAATACAATCATGAGGAACGGTAATATATAGTACAAAACATCATTAAATTTGAATGTTGCAAAATATAACCATTTCTGCACTGTTCCCACAGAATCCAGTTCTCTCGTAACATGTAAGAATTGATCTGTAGAATTCGATGTTTCCTAAGAAGTTCTAGCGCTCATGGGACCACGTTCCTGTTGACACAATTTTTGCGTGACGGAGAGTAGTTGCTCCTGCAGTCGGCTTTGCAGAGAAATATGTACCATTAGGATATTTGTCACCGGCCGGTTAGTAGTTTGACTAAGAACCAAAAAACTTCGTTGCATGTTTAGACGAATCGATTGTACGAATTGCTGCACAACTGTATTTGGTTCACCGTTGTTAATCACAGCGGTAGCGGCAGCAATTCGACTGTTCTGATCACAAAGCGCCTTGCGTTGATTCTGCAGTTTTTTACGGAGTAAAGCGTTCTGCATTATGGATTGGGTATGGAACTGAAGCTCACGTTGGGATGGATAACGCGGCTGTTGGGTTGATTTGTGCTGTTATTGCATTTGTTTTGTTATATTCTCAACATTGTTTTTCATGAGCATTCGGCGCAAAATATCAGTCTGTTGGTTTTTGGTGAGAATTTCATTAAAAATTGTTGCTGAGCAATTATTTTATTGTTGACTTGATTTTGTACTAGCATGTCGACGGATCGATTGGCGAGGCGTTTATTGAGGCATCTTCATCGAATCCACAAAGTTCGAGTGTGTCCAGGCGAAAGGTAGGTCCTGCCGACAGCCATTCTGGCTCTTCCTCGTTTCCTTTATCTTGGTGTCGTTGTTCACCTGCACTTATGTAGTTTTTCACAGTAACATGTTGGTTCCGGTGGCTGAACTCGTAATTGCGACGGAACCTGGCTGCAAATTTTTACACAATAAGGTTATCTACTGCTACCGGACGGCGGTTGCATAGCAGCGATTTTGTCAATGCCAAATACCGACTAGTCGTATAGCGAATAGGGCGAACACACACGCATTGCATGTCCGATAGTATGATAGCCGACAAACCGCAATTAGAATAGCCGGATCTTGTTCCTCTAGCGGAAGATTATCTGTGTTCAACAATTTCGAACAATCATGTTATTCAGAGTACAAATCGTCCGGACATGTTTTAAAAAATCTCACCAGCTTTATATCTTGTTTTTATTGAGCCGCACAAATAAAAACCGCAATAATAAACTCCAACGTTCAGATAACTTTGTATCATAAATTAAACACGTTCGATACGTAAACACCTCCTGATTGTCAACAATGTCGATAATGTAGTACACCAATAACTTGATCTAGTACGACTGTAAATTGAAAATACGACGAATGGCTCGTACGAAAACAAGGATGGGATTTGCGTACGTATCCTATTCGTTCGAAAACTATGATAAGGGTGATAATTTGAATTACAACCAAAACTTCAAAGCTGAAATGCACAAAATGAGTTATTTATGAAAATTGTTTGACAAATGAGAGTAATCCATTCTATTTTTTGACGTTTGAGCTCATCTTAATAGAATACTTATCATATTTCCGTTTTTGTGGAAGAATTGGGGCGATGTTCATTCAATCAACGGTTTAGCAAGTCAATTATGATTTCTAAACTCATGAAATTTAGTTCGCTGTTGCGCAATATGTTATTTGATCACATTTTTCGATATAAAGTTCAAAATTTCAAAGAATGTTTAATGACACGCACTATATAATAATATCAATCTGTTTCCTGTCCAGGAATGGCACTTGATTTTTTCAAATGTCTTCACATGGTGCGAAAAAATGTCTTCGAATGCCTTTACAATCGTATCGGAGGAAACTAAAATTCATAACTTACTTTTTAACTAAGTTTGATAGCTTATTCAATGTTTATTCTAATTGGTATTGTTATATAGCACATTTGATCGAACTTACCTTGAAGTTTTGAAGTTTATTTCAAAAAATGTGAACAGATGAGTTATGAGTTTAGAAATGATAATGGGCTTGATAAAGTGTTTATTTAATGAATATAGGCCCAGTTCTTCCACAAAAACTGAACTGTGATAACTCAATTTGTTTATTTCAGCTTTGAAGTTTTGGTTGTAACTATTTTCATAAAACAAATTATTGAAACAGTATGTAACCGGAAAACCTTCGTTTTGTAAAGTGGTTGTTTGAAAGATCTAGGTTAATCTATTGTACAGTATAGGCCCAAAATAATGAAAATACAATGTCACAATCATTCGAATTCTCGAGCGTGAATAAACTAATGTCTTCTAGAAACAATATGTATTCAGACCACAGGAAGTTCTCCAGAATTTGAAGTAAAAGTCGCTTCGAATTTCATGGAAATAATATCTCTCAAAAACCCACTTATGCTATCATCAGGGCTCGGCATAGTCATAGTCAACTGAGGATAGTCAGCTGTCTATCTGACTGACTATATCCGTATTCAGTCGGAAATGACTTTTGGCTGCTTCACGCAGTTTCTACGCCAAAACGACTAAATAGTTAGTCGGGCGTTTAATTGCTATCTCCCTCTACCAACTCGACTATATCATTTTATTCTTCCCGGTCAAATTGTCTTCATTGCATTTTGAAGTGACTTCCCAAATAACGAATTCGTTCCTCCCTCTACCATGTATCATTATGCATGCATCGATGTTTGAGTTCAACGTGGTTTGACATACGCTACAGGTAAGCTAGATTTATTTGTATCGCACTCGAAAACTGCTTACACGTATAAAATAGCGTGCAGTGTGTGTGTGTATGTGCGCTATTTACTAATACTAACGAGAGGACCTTTATAGCATACTTTATAAATGTCTAAGTTCGTTGGTTTGAGTTCACGATGGGTAGACAATAAACCGTCCATTGATGGGTTATCCATTTTTTTTAATTCTTTATTTTTTGAGACTTTCAGCCTCCTGGGCTGGTTTGTCTCAGATGGGTTAACTACTTTTTTGCATCAGAAATCAAGTTTTCGTTCCTCTTTATATGGACGTAAAATAAGATTGCGTACGCGGGTATAAAATTAATGTCAGGGATTGAAGTCAGTCGAATGAAGAGGCAGATTTGTATTTATTAGTCGCGTCAATAAAATAACCACTGACTGGACTAGTTCACCAGACATCCTCGCTAGTCAACGCTAGTCAATTCACCTTTTGTTGACGGCGATTGCCGAAGTAGTTCTAGTCGAAGCGAAGCTACTGAGAATAGAGTTGGTCTTCATTTTTCACCTTCGAATGTTTCGGGCCCTGGCTATCATACTGAAATGTCTTCACATATTTCATAATGTCTTCAAAATGTTTTCATAAAATCAAATGTCTTCACAGTAAGTCAAATGTTCTCAAAATAAAGATATGTATTCAAACCTAGCATCTCTGCTCTTGTCTCAGATTCTCCTTTTTGCTTTTTCTTCGACCAGATGCAAATAAAAGTGATGACGAACCAAAGATACCAAATGTTATAAATTTTTGGAAGATTATTTTCCTGTACTTGCAACATGTGTTTCTCGTGTCATATATTTTCTGAATAGTACAAGTAAATTACATATTTCTTAACAATCTTAACTCAAGAGTACGTTAAACCGGGAGTCATCCGAAGGAGAATTATTGGCAACCCTGTGAAATAGAGTGGAAAAGCATGTTCATTTGTTTATATTTTTTTTCTTTTTTACATCAACATTTGTAAACATCAACACATCGGATTTAGCAGGAAACTTGTTGGGAATCTTTGAAATCGACCCCTCTCTATTGGTAGGACTCATCAAAGGTGTGGATTTGTTTCCCTGCTTATATAATTCAAATTTGTGCGTGAGATGAGATACGTTAGCTTGTTGGTAAATTAGCTATTGTGATTTATAGTGCACCATGGCTCTAGCTAAAATTTGGGATGCGCCGACAGTTTGGAACTATTTGAATGGGATTGTCAACGTTTATAAACCAGCTGGTCTGACCGTGCAGCAAGTACGTCGAACTTTAATTGGAAACCTATGCAGAGGTGTATAATCGATATGCAACGTGATTGTAACAATATTATTTCCCCTACTCTGAAAACGTTGCTTTTTTAGATCTCAACCAGCTCAAAGTAAGACCTCCATTGGAAAGGATAGCAATCGAATGCGGGAATGATTCGAATTATATCGTTCGGAAGATGGAAGACGTATCGGACAACGTTTTGGTTGTGGGTCCCCGTTATCAAAACGATGACATCAACATTAGGATGAGCGCCAATCATGGTCGACTGACAAGTGGTGTGCTAGGTACTGATTGGTTGGGTTTATCGCAACTATTTTCATCCAATGCGAAATTTCAGTGGTTGGAATCAACAAGGGACTCGGTACTGCGTACCAAATCCAGAGAAATCGTCCTTTGCGTGTTTACCACATCACTGGTTTTCTCGGAAAAGCCACAGACAATCACTTTGGCGATTCACGCGTTATAGCCAAAGCCACAGTGGCGCACATCGGCACCGAGAAGATCAATCGACTGTTATCGTCAATGCAGGCCTCTCACCAAAAGAAGATGTTCGAGCTGTGCGGAGTGGATATGCAATCACAAGCGGCATACGATTTGGCGATTAAAGGGACGATACGTCCGATGGACAACAGTCAGCCTATGATCTACGGTATACGATTGACGGATTTTAGAAAACCATTTTTTACCATTGGTGAGTGATGTATTTTGTTTTAGTCTAGTTTGAAATTAAATACATTTTCTTTGTGATAGAAATGCATGCTATAAATGAAACGGAAGCATATATGGGACAGCTTATCCACGAAATAGGGTTGAATTTGAAGACAGTCGCCCACTGCGTCGGCATCCGGTGTATTCGACACGGACATTTTCAACTGGAGCACTCACTGCTGCGGAAAGACTGGAATCTACAGTGTATTCTCGACAGCATGGCTCACTCGAATAATCTGCTGAAACAATATCCGGAAATGATACGACAAAGTAGTTCTGAGCTAATCGTCCTTGAAAACCATCAATGAGTATATAAGCAATAAAGTAGAAACGAGACGACAATGAAGACGATAATCTTCCCTTTTTTGGTTCTCAGCGCTGTGTGATCACATCTCAATTCCTTTTCAAGCATGTCGGTAAATTCCGGAATCGCATTGCTTCGTTCGCTTCTAAATTTAATTATCAGTTTTATGAACGATTGGGCAAAATGCGTTCATGATGGCCATATATGTGAACGAAGGATGTCTAAGATAAATGAACGTTATTATCGGCCACTGCACAACATTGGGCCCTATTCCATATGACGAGCGCTCGTTTCGTTTGTTTTCATAATCCAGAAGCCGAACTCTACTATAAACAGACGAGTAGCTCGTCTGACTCGACCGTTCGGCTGCGGTCACTGATGAATCCGCGGTGATATACAGTGTCTACGTTTGGTGGCAACTTTCAAGTCCGGGACGATAATTGGGGTCCCAAATTGACGATTCACAGAAAGATGGCGCAGCGAGTAAAATGAGGATGTTTTGTTTTTTTTGGTATGAAATTCGTTCAAATTTTCTAGAAAAATCAAAATTTATCTTCAAATTTCCCGGTTTCATGTATTCTTTCCAAAAAAGGTCAATTGGCGATCTAACGCAAAACGTAAACGATCGGTGAGACATCTGGATTTTGTTTTTGAACTAAGAAAATGATGCTAATGTAACCTAAAACTCAAAAACAAATCACGTATATTTTACTTCCGGGCTTTCCGAGGTAGTTCTCACATGCCCGGAAGGTAGGTAGTTCTCAGGAATCGTGCATTTTTATACTAGTGTTTGATTGTGCTCTCGAATTTCCTTCTTTAATTCAACCATTGTCAACATTTTTATAGTTTTCACTACTGAAAGAGGTAAATAAATAACATGTTATATATAAAATTGCGCAGAATTAAATTTCTTAAAAACTCATCGCAATCAAATTTTATGATTATAACATTGTAATTTATGGAAAGAACTACAAACCTTCCATAAGCTCACATGGCAAAATTTAGAACCATCATCACTTTCACCGCAGCGCCGCCTAGGTGTAGATTTGTACGTTAAATCGCCAATTGACGAATTTACGTTGGATTTACACCCAGATGGCGCAGCGAGTAAAATAAGAATGTTTTGTTTTTTGGTATTCATACCAAAAATTCAAATTTTTGAGAAAAAACAGAATTTATCTTCAAATTTCCCGGTTTCATGTATTCTTTCCACGCTGAAAAGGTTAGAAAATCATCATTTTACAATGTGCTATGTATATTACAAGGAATGGCTTGTTATAAGTATTGTAACTTTATTTTTTTTCAACTAAGTGAACGATGAATAGGGGGCCTGATTCTCGAATACACTTCACGGTGGAAACGAAATAAACGGCACGCCATTGAACTACGTTTTACGAGTTAGTGAAGTGTCGATGATAATGATGAGTTTTTAGGCAGAATGAGCACCTTTCAAATAAAAAATCATTAATGAAAATTAACTTCTTCGTATCAAACTGGTATTCAATGTGAGTGGAAAACTTTGTTTTCTTCGTGTGATAAAATAATCTCATACAAAAATTTAATCTGAAGATAATTTAATTCTATAATGATAAATTTAGTGGGAAACTAATCTCGCATCCAGATGTCGACACTGTACCGTTGTCATCGCGAATGCGTTTCATACCGTTTCCACCGTGAAGTGTATTCGTAGTGTATTCGAGAATCAGGCCCTTATTCTTTCCATGTTCAGCAAGGTTAGAAAATCATCATTTTACAATGTGCTATGTATATTACGAGGAATGGCTTGTTATGTGTATTGTAACGTTATTTTTTTCAACTAAGTAAACGATGAATAAGGTGTTTTGCGCTAAAAATACTGCAAATCCTTCTCGTATCGACCCTTACATAATCAATGATATCCAATTTCATATGATTAATTATGTAGGGGCCGATACGAGATTATCTTCAGATTAAATTTTTGTATGAGATTATTATATCACATGAAGAAAACAAAGTTTTCCACTCACATTGAATACCAGTTTGATACGAAGAAGTTAATTTTCATTAATGATTTTTTATTTGAAAAGTGCTCATTCTGCCTGAAAACTCATCATTATCTTCGACACTTCACTAACTCGTAAAACGTAGTTCAATGGCGTGCCGTTATTTTGTGTATTCGTGTGTATTCGAGAATCAGATTTGTTTCCCACTAAACTTATCATTCCCCTTTATTCCGCGTGGCGAGTGACGTGAGATTGCAAAGTTTACTGCTTTATTCTGGGAGCCACCTAACGTTTTAGCTCCTATTTGACGCTCGAGTAGATAACAAATGAGGACACGACTTCAAATCTCACCTAGTGACGAACTATAGTCACGCTATTCGCATACGGGAATTCAGTCACTTGAGCCATCTCACGTTATTCGCCGCGTAGAATAAAGGGGATTATAACATCAAATTATCTTCAGATGAAATTTTTGTATGACATTATTATATCACATGAAGAAAACAAAGTTTTCCACTCACATTGAATACCAGTTTGATACGAAGAAGTTAATTTTCACTAATGATTTTTTATTTGAAAAGTGCTCATTCTGCCTGAAAACTCAATATTATACTTATGACAGACATACAGCTGTACTTGCGTTGTACTTCGAAAATTGTATGTCTGTCACCATGTACAGCGCTAGAACCATGCAAGCAACTCGGTACAATCGCTGTATCTGTACCGACCTGTTTTACCGCTGTACATGGCTACAGATGTACTGTGCGCAGCGCCATAGACGGTTAGTGGTGGGTAGCATAAACAAACCGAATCAAAACACTTGGTAAACGTTCTTTTTATGGACTTTCTCTTGAGGTCATAACTCAGATTGGAAACTTGTTTGTTGTTGTGATAGTTTAGACGCTAAATAAAAACCTTTTTCATTGAAATATGTAGTGAAAATTGGTCAAATTTCTGATTGTCAGTTTGACATACGGTACAATGTACAACCAAAGTATGTCTGTCATGGTACGATGGTACCTGTACAACGCTGTACACGTACAACGCTAGTACAGCTGTATGTCTGTCCATGATATTATCTTCGACATTTCACTAAAGGCTGATTTAGACGATGCCAGTCAGCGCTCTAGTTGAAGTATCCAGTGAATAGAGAACAGACACTCTGTTCAAGTTACTTGTACCAGTATCGAACAAGTAATTGGCCTCTAACTTGAACAGAGTGTCTGTTCTCTATTCACTGGATACTTCAACTAGAGCGCTGACTGGCATCGTCTAAATCAGCCTTAATTCATGAAACGTAGTTCAATGGCGTGCCATTTATTTCGTTTCCACCGTGAAGTGTATTCGAGAATCAGGCCCTTCGTTTCCACCGTGAAGTGTATTCGAGAATCAGGCCCTAAATAAAACCGGAAAATTTGAAGATAAATTCTGATTTTTCTAGAAAATTTGAACGAATTTCATACCAAAAAAACAAAACCAAAAAAAAATTTCATACCAAAAAAACAAACAAGGATGTCCTCAATAATAAACATCCGCGGAATAAAGGAGATTATTCAGGTATCCATGATTAAATATTTCTCTTAATAAAAAAACCCTTCGTATTAGGACTATAAATAAATACAACTATTTCATATTCTTAAATCGCTTTCGCTAGTTTATTTTATTCCATTTTTTGAAGGCCAATTGTTACCTTCTAGCAGTCATCTTTGTGGCACATGTTTGTAGTTTTCAAAGAGAGGAACAAATTAAACCAACAAAAACAAGAAAAGTGTTCTTCTCAAGCCACAACAGGGCTTTTTGGATTGCATGACGGCGGTAGCTCATGCGAGGGTCGGATTGACTGCAACATTTAATCAACTTCCTCGATGGTTGGTCCGGATCCGGAACCGGCGCCTGGAGCAGCACCGGCACCTGCGCCAGCTCCCGGGGCACCACCTGGGAAACCTGGCATACCACCCGGCACGCCACCAGCACCCTGATACAGCTTGGTGATGATCGGACTGCAGACGGATTCCAGCTCCTTCTGGCGGTGCTCGTACTCCTCCTTGTCGGCCAACTGGTTGGCATCGAGCCATTTGATGGTGTCATTGCATTTGTCCATGATTAGAGTCTTATCGCTGTCTGTGATTTTGTCCTTCAGCTTATCATCCTCCATGGTAGCCTTCATGTTGAAACAATAAGACTCCAGAGCATTCTTGGCAGAAATGGTCTCCTTCTGCTTCTCATCTTCCGAACGGTACTTCTCGGCTTCGTTAACCATGCGTTCAATGTCCTCCTTGCTGAGACGACCCTTGTCGTTGGTAATGGTGATCTTGTTCTCCTTGTTGGTGGACTTCTCCAGGGCAGTGACGTTCAGTATACCGTTGGCATCGATATCGAAGGTGACTTCGATCTGTGGAACACCACGTGGGGCCGGCGGGATTCCGGACAGTTCAAATTTTCCGAGAAGATTGTTATCCTTGGTCATGGCACGTTCACCTTCGAATACCTGGATCAACACACCGGGCTGGTTATCCGAGTATGTGGTGAAGGTTTGGGTCTGCTTTGTTGGGATAGTGGTGTTACGCTTGATCAACACGCTCATAACACCTCCGGCAGTTTCAATACCAAGCGACAGTGGAGTAACGTCGAGCAGCAGCAGATCCTGCACCTCTTCAGACTTATCTCCATGCAAAATGGCGGCCTGAACAGCAGCACCATAAGCAACAGCCTCATCAGGATTGATAGACTTGTTCAGTTCCTTGCCGTTGAAGAAGTCCTGCAGAAGCTTCTGCACCTTCGGAATACGTGTCGATCCTCCGACGAGAACAATATCGTGGATGCTAGCCTTATCCATCTTAGCATCACGGATGGCTTTCTCGACGGGGTCCATCGTAGAACGGAACAGATCAGCGTTCAGTTCCTCGAAACGGGCACGGGTGATCGAAGTATAGAAATCTGTACCCTCGAACAGCGAGTCGATTTCGATACTGGCCTGAGTAGACGAGGACAGGGTACGCTTCGCTCGTTCGCAAGCAGTGCGCAGACGACGAAGAGCGCGCTTGTTCGTCGACAAATCCTTCTTATGCTTGCGCTTGAACTCAGTAGCGAAGTGATTTACCAGACGGTTATCAAAATCTTCACCACCGAGATGGGTATCACCAGCGGTGGATTTGACCTCGAAAATACCGTCATCGATCGACAGAATAGAGACATCGAAAGTACCGCCGCCAAGATCGAAAATCAGCACGTTACGTTCGCCAGCGGTCTTTTTGTCCAAACCATAGGCAATGGCAGCGGCAGTGGGTTCGTTAATAATACGCAACACGTTCAAGCCGGCAATAGTACCGGCATCCTTGGTAGCCTGACGTTGCGAGTCGTTGAAATATGCAGGCACCGTGACCACGGCATTGGTAACCGTCTTGCCGAGATAGGCTTCGGCGGTTTCCTTCATCTTGGTCAGTACCATTGAACTGATTTCCTCTGGAAAGAAATTCTTTGTTTCGCCCTTGTATTCGACCTGGATCTTAGGTTTGCTCTCGACAGATATGACTGTGAATGGCCAGTGCTTCATGTCAGCTTGGATAGCTGGATCATCGAATTTACGACCAATCAAACGCTTAGCATCGAAAATGGTGTTGCATGGGTTCATGGCAACCTGATTCTTGGCGGCATCGCCGATCAAACGCTCAGTATCGGTGAACGCCACATATGATGGGGTCGTCCGGTTACCCTGATCGTTGGCAATGATTTCCACCTTGCCATGCTGGAACACTCCCACACAACTGTATGTGGTACCCAAATCAATACCGACTGCTGGTGCTTTGGCTGCCATCTGAAAAAGAAATAAAAAAAAAAACAAATGTGAATGTCTAATCTTTCAGCACGTACATTAACTGCGCTACCATGCCCTATCCCTGGAGGCAGTTATTCAAGAATGGAGGAATTAAGCCCGAAAAAATGCCTCTGCATCTACACTGCAATGCAGGCAAACGTGTAAGAATATTGACCAAAGCAGAACCATCGCAGTAGTGACCATGCAATAAAATTTTCGATACTCACACCATCACGTGGTTTTTGTGCTGAGCTTTCGAGTTTCGTCTCAGCTCTTACACCCATGAGGTACAGGCGTGGAATGTATAAGCAGCAACCGTATGTAACCGCATACTTCCTGTTTTTTTCTCAATTACGCGCAACGAAAAGAAAAAAAAAATCGTTGCACTCAAGCCCACAATGAATCTGAATTGCTTTAAAAAAAAACCACGCCATCAAATCAGTGAGTGATAGCCTTCTACGGGAACACGAGTCATTTTCTTCTTAAACAAGCTATGAATCATCGTAAAATGAAGCATGTAATTCGATACATCGTGAAACTAATGATTTCTGGGCTTTCACTGATATCAAGGGAATTAACCTTACTTCCACAATGAATCTGAATTGCTTTAAAAAATAACCACGCCATCAAATCATTGAGTGATAGCCTTCTACGGGAACACAAGTCATTTTTCTTCTTAAAAAAGCTATGAATCATCGTAAAATGAAGCATGTAATTCGATACATTGTGAAACTAATGATTTCTGGGTTTTCACTGATATTAAGGGAATTAATCTTACTTCCGAGTTCAAGCTGGCATTACGTCATAAAATTTCCGCCATCATTGAACGCCTATATTAGTATATTGCTGTCTGGAATTTTCCAGAACATTCTCAAACGAACAGTAAATATGAAAAAAAAAACTGCCAAAACAATTTAAATGCTTTCATTCGTTTTAACCTCAAGCATTTTTCTCTTTCAATGTGGGCCAATGAAAAAAGGAACTTACGCGATGAGTCATCAATTAAATTTTAATGAAAATGTACTGGATTTGAATAAATCTCACGTTCACTGTAAAAATCTATGATAATTGAATTTTGTACTCACCTCTGCTTTTTCAGATCAAATATTCGATTTTTCACCAAAAGAATTCGTTTTATTTCAACTTTGTTCACTCACTACTTCCTTCTTAAAACACGCGCTACAGGAATATGGATTCCTCGTTCTCCACAAACTAGTGGTAGTCTCTACTCAAATGCTGTTCAGTAAATGTGGGAGAGCGACGGCTAGAGCGATTATTTATAAACGCCGGTTGTTCGAGATTATTCTACACATGGTTGGGTGTGTATGCGTGTGTTTCCATGAATGAGCGCCAATTTCGCGAGCGAGGACGCTGGAAAGCCCGGTTGCTAGTTTTTCTGCAAAGCAAATACATTTTCACACTCTGAGCAAAAGCCTTGTCCGCACAGTGCAAAGTTACCATTCGAATTAGCGCAATCGAACTCGAATAACGTAAATGCAATCTAACTAAAACAATATAAAAAAATACAATCTAAAAATATCAAGACACTGTCGAATCTCTCGCGAATTATGGCAACACTGTCTTAGAAAAAATAAAAATTCCATTTCATAGCTAGTGTCTGGATAGGTGATACAGTTATCCCAATGAATGGCGATACCAAGAAAAATACAACAGAAAGTCTCATCGCTTCTTGAGTCAATAGCACACGGTTAAGAAGAAAATAAAATCGAAACAAATCATTCACGAAACCACCGGTAGTGTAAGTGCAAGTGTGGAATGTATGATGGAAAAACGAAAAATCACCAATACTCAATCAAGCACACTGGAAGAGAGTGAAATTTGATTGGAAAACACAGGGTGGTGAGAAATTATGGTGTTTACCAAGGCGCGTAGAAGTATATCCTAAGGTGGGCCAACTTGCTAAAACCACTCTTCAGCCATCTTGGAAATCTACTGTGTTTTGTTTGTAAACAAAACACAATACGCTTGTGCCGGAGCTCGCTCGTGATCAGTCTGTCTCTTTCACGCTTCAAGGAAATAATTCCCCTTCTGCTTTCTTCCGTACTGTTTTCATATACCGCTCCCCTAACCAACTTAGTGACGAAACGGCCTCACCTAGTACCATAGACCCGTCTTGGGTGTTTACCATGCCAAAAAGGGATGCCAGGTGTTTTTAATGTCTTCACGCGGTACAAAAAATGTCATCGAAATCATATCGGAGGAAACTTAAATTCATAACCTTCTTTTGAACTACGTTTGATAGCTTATTCAATGTTTAATATAATTAGTATTATTATATAGCGCATTTCATTAAACTTATCTTGAGGGTTTGAAGTTAAAGTTTATTTCAATAAATGTGAACAAAGAATATTTTGAACTACTTCGAACTAAATTTTATTAGTTTAGAAATGATAATTTGCTTGATAAACCATTGATTAAGCGAACATAGCCCCAGTTCTTCCACAAAAACGGTTCAGTGATAACTCAATTTGTTTATTTCAGCTTTGATGTTTTAGTTGTAACTCCAACCATATCCTTATCACTAATTATTGAAACGGTATGTAACCAGAAAGGCTTCGATTTGTGAAGTGGTCGTTTGAAAGACTATGTTAATCTGTTGTATAGTGTAGGCCCAAAATTATAAAAATACAATGTCACTATCACTCGAATTCTCGAGTGCAAATGAGACAATATGTATTCAGACCACTTGAAGTTCTCCAGAATTTGAAGTAAAAGTAGCTTTGTTGTTGAATTAATTCTATATGCCTGTGGATTTCCTGTTTGGGAAACTTTCAAAAAAGCAAGTGAATGACCCCGAGACAAAAATTCGAGGCGTTGTACCCGAGACACGACCGCTTCGGACGTAGGACTACGCAATCTTTTTTTTTTAATTTGTTGGTTTATCATTTCGGACATTATTTGCGGATGCGTCGAAATTTCATGAATAACTCTTTAGTTAAAAGTTCCGAGTACCCTGAGAAGGTTTAATGGATTGCGTGGTTTTATAGAATGATTTCGAGGAGCAACGACTCTTTCTTGCCTTTGCGAAAACAATACACTAATTGGTCATATGTCGCAATTTTTTTCTTTATATCAATGCACGCATTGCACTTAGTATTCAACGAGAGGCATCTTCCGTGCATCACCATTCAACAAGCATAAAACACGCGTCTAACAGATGCACACATTTGCAGCTATAAAAATAAAACATCGCGAGAATGACCGTTTATGAAAAATTTCTCGACTCTCGGTCAAAACCGTCAACAACGCTAGGAGCTTCTAGCGGCTGTATAAATTGCCCGCTATTGACAGTTCTATTCGGATAAGCACGCAAATAGACAGAACAAATGTATAGGGAAATGGGAATGCTTCCAATTTTTATCAATTTAAACCATATACAGACTATGGGATTGAAATGTACAGCATATAAATCATAGAAAAAATGAAATCTTAGAAAATTTCCGTATGCAAATTCTTAAAATCCGTTCGCAGCAAAAATAGTTATTAACGTTAACTTTATTTCATAAAAATATGACCTGTTTTCTGATTTAGCATCCTAAACGTTTTCAGTTTCACGAATGCGGTGGTTTGTTGGTGTGCGTTATATAGTCTGATTTTTTTTATGTTTGCGACGACAAATGTACATTGTCGACGTCTGGTGGCGATATTAGTGCTTGGGAGGTAAATTATTCTCTATCAGATCAGAAAGGCCAAGTGCAGTGTAAAAAATATAAAAGTTTGAATGAAATTTTTTACTTCATATTGTTTGATTATCTAACACATGAAGTCCTGACACTCACTCAACCATTTGTCGATGCATTTCCTGTTTGTTCCACAAATAATTACTATTATAATAGAAAATCATCATTAGACACAGTTTTCGTTCAATATGTTTCTGCGATATCGATAAAAACCGCTTATTTCATCACATAAAATAAATAATCGATAAGTTAAAGTAAATTTTCATTCATAATTTTGATTTTGAAAGCATGTTTATTCCACCTGAAGCTTAATGCCGTCTACGCGAATACACTCTTTAAAATCAAAATTCGAATTGGATTACGATTCCAATAATACAAAAGCAAAAGCAGCAGGTTTTGGCACGACTTCAGTTCTTTAGGAACCAACAATTTGGGTTTCGGCTGTACCGGCCATTATTCCATGGTCTCGTGTAAAAATGGTGGACTTTGGACAGAATTTCAGCAACTCGGTGTGCCACATACGAATATGGAATTCACAATGACTAAATAATAAACAATTTTATATGTGTTGAATCATATGCGTAATGTGATTTGTTCATGGAATTTATAATGATCACCTATAACGCTCTTAAAGATTCTCAACAAACTATACTGCCGTTCTACGCATAGTTGCTCCATGTTCCAAAATCAACAACTGAGAAAAATGCAATCAAAGTTTTGTACCATATTTGTCTACCAGAAGCTTCAACCATTTCAGTTTAGTAATACATCGGGTTTTATATTTATACCTATTATCTAATGAAATGTGAATCAAGCAAGTTTGATTACGGGCTTCAAAATTCATGGTGGGACAGTTATGCCTAGAATATCAACATGGGACAATTGAACTTGATGTTATTTTTCTAAATACTGGGAACAAACAATACGTTTTTGGTGTTTTCCCCACAGATTATGCACAAAAACATCGTTTTATGAAGAGTGTATGATCTGTAACACCTTTGCAGGATATAAAAACATTGTTATTAGGAATTCGCTAACAAGGTGTACACGTGTTCTGTTAAACTTTTTTTTATTTGTTTCTTCCAAACCAGAAATGAGTGCATTAGCCCTACTGGAGGCGTGTCGTAAAATTCTTGTACTTGAACCAATTCATTCATTATGGAGCAACAAAAAATACATGGTGGGAAAGTTATGCTTAGAATACAGAAACATGGCACAATTGAGCTAGATGTTATTTTTCCAATAGTTTGGAACAAAAAGTATCTTTTTTTGGAGTTTTCCGGAAGGTTAGGCATAAAAATATCGTTTTAAAAGAAAGAATGAAAATTGTCAAAAAGTAACATGGGACAACTATGCGTAGAACGGTAGTATATATGATAGTAGAGGATTTTTGTTTTCGTTATTGTTGAGAATGTTAACTTACGCAAATTCAATTGGATGTTAAACGGAATGGATGTGTCCGGGAAATTTGGTGTCTGAGGATGATTCGATTGTTATTTACAAATAAATTATATTAAACGCAAAGTACAGCTGTATGTTATAACCTAAGTAGTGCGGACTCAATCCACTTAATTTTCAAGCAAATTTATGGATTTTTTCAAAAGATTTCTTGCAATAAATTCTCAGACCACCAGAGTTGCCAGATTAACAGATATGTTTGCAAATTTACAGACATATCTGTAAAATACTTTTTATTTTTGTTGCAGACTTTTTGGATACAACAATATTTCACAGGTTTTTGAAAAATGGAAGGTTCTATTTATCACATCAAAGATATTCGACTCATCGTATTACATTTTTCCATAGTTTTAATACTTAAAAAGTTTTTATATTTAGTTTATTTCAATACACATGACGTTAGACATATTTTTTGAGTAATTCATTAACACTTTGTCGTCCGTAGTAACCACAGTGGTTGTGTGCGCAAAATAGGTCGCATTGCAGTGATGTCGTGAGCATAGTATCGCTCAGTGGCCGACGACAGTACTTCAGTATCTTTTGCATTCTGTTGGTGTTTTGTTTGGTAACATTAAATTGTATACGTCAACGTTTTTAATGATTTCATAAGTACTTTTGCCCTGAAATCATTGCAGGCGAAACAGACAATACGATTTTTCACGATGAATGAAAAATTGCATTAAATGTATCTATACTATACTTTAAAATTTCATGACAGCGAGGGAACAGAGTCGAGGACTTATGAGAACTATCGATGAGATTGGTAAAACTTAATAGATTGTAATTTCCCGAGAATATCAAGAACAGCCGACGACAAACCAAGTAAACCGAATTAGCGCTGCCGCCGCCAAGCGAATAATTTTTTAGCAAACGTACGGTGCAACATGTGCGTTGCGAATTTCCTTAAAAATTACTCTCCTAGAGGGGTATCTTTTGAGCGAACGGCAATGAGTTGATTTTCAAAGCCTTAACCCTTTCGTTACGAGTGTCGTCTCTAGACGATATGAAATTCATACTACTCTTCGATCTTTTCGGCGCAGTACTCCTTACAGGGGTAGCACTTCGGCGGAGCACACTTCTTCTTCTTAAATGACACTAACGTTCCTAGAGGAACTTCGCCGTCTCAACGTAGTATTACTTGCGTCAATTTTACTAGTACTTGGTTGAGATTTCTATGCCAAATAACACGCCTTGAGTGCATTCTGAGTGGCAAGCTCTAGAATACGCGTGACCACAGTGCAAGTCGGAGCAAATTTCTTTGACGAAAAATTCCCCCTACCAGAACGGGAATCGAACCCGAACCCCCGGCATGTTAGGTGTGACGCTAACCACTCGGCTACGGGAGCACTCCGGCGGAGCACACTGCCGTAATGAAAGGGTTAATTGAACATCTTTTAGTAATATTAAGATTAACCACATCTGAGCGAAAACGCAGACCGTTTCATCCCAGTCCTTGAGAATCCCTTCAACCTCGCACTGTTAGCCTATATCTATCTATATAAATGAAAATGGAAGGCCAAATATATTCGTAAGCGGGCCTCGAAGAAGGGATGATCCGATTTTAGCCTTCTTTATTTTTTTTTGTATTCGTCTCTTCTCGTAGATCAATATAGTGGAGAGCAAAATCGGAAATTTTCCGGAAAACTCAGAAGGAATGTCGAAAAATACGGAAAAATGAATTCCCATATGACCAAAAATTACATCATGATAAGCGTTTTTAGTCCATTCAATATTTGCGCTAGCGAAGTTGATCTTTGTTCGAAAGAGGAAATGGATTTTCAGGCTAAACAACGCATTCCTATATCTTTTATCTATCTATATAAATAAAAATGGAAGGCTAAATGTGTTGCTTATCCCAAAATCCGATGAAGGAAAGGTCCCTTTTGATATGTCTTCATTTTATTGTATTTGTGATATTCTGACCACAGAACAATGTTATGATGAGAAAAAGTTTAGAAATTCGTTCTATAAAATTCATATCAAAACAATAATGATATGACATATACTAATATACTAGCTGACCAAGGACGAAGTTCGCCATGTCAGCTAGTATATGTATATACAGTTATTCACATTTTATGCGACATGCCGAGGCACCACTAAGTGTCGCATTGGAGGCGATTTGGCTTGTAATTAGACATTGGCGATGAGAGTGCTACAGTGTCGACGCTTGGTTGGGACTTTCAATGTGGGACCATAATTTAGGCCCCGAACTTGATGTTTACAAAAATGTCCAATTAAACGTGTCGCATTACAGGTCTGTCCAATTTGCTAAATGTCGCATTAAATGTAAACTACTGTATAAACAGCCATTTCATGCCAATAAAGTGGTTCTCAAGGGGAAAAATGATTTTTCGGACCACCGGTTAACTTTAAAAAATCATATCTCGAAAACCAAAAAAATAGCATCTCTGAAATCGAGATTTGTTATGTATAACATCCGCAGCTTCAAAGAAAAGTATAAAAAATATATAGCGCCCTCTAGTCCAAAGCCATGAAAATAATAAAAAAAAACTACAATCGATATTTACGAAAACAAAATCCTTTTTTTCTTTGCAATTTCAATATATGATATTTTAATGAAAAGCTAGCTCATTGGCTTCAATTAGATATGTTGATAATCTAAATCGGTTCAGTGATTCAAAAGTTATGATTTTTTTTAAAAAAGTCAGTTTTGGAAAAAAAAACTGGGGAAAAATGATTTTTCGGACCACTCTAAAATGGAAATGGTCACCCTAACGGAACAATAAAAAAGGGTCTAATGTTTTGCGATAAAGAACAAAACTACCACTTTTCATCGAAATCTGAGAACCACTATATCGGTTTGGCATGGAATGGCTGTATATATAAAAGATGTACATATAAAAAATATACAATAATATACAAAAGACAATCTCACGTGCATCGCGATGTACAAAGTATCAATGAATCTGGAAAAATTAACGTTAAAAGACATTTCTACAGATCCGCACACTTTACAGACATTTCCACATTTTTAACAGACTTTCACATATTTTTACAGACCTTTTTTTCAAAATCATCTGGCAACACTTCGTTCCACTTTTCATCGAATGTTTTCAAATCGCCGGAGTAAACATTTACGTGACTGTGACTCCGTTTGTTTTTATTTCGTTCGAAGAAATATTATACCAGGGAAAGTGGACATTAAAAATACGTTGCTCAGTGAAACGCTACCCGAATACGAGTGAAAATATTCGCGTTAAGCCAGCGCTACACGATGCGACGAACACCCTTGAATGTTGGACGCTCGATGATTCGACGCATCGTGTAGTCGATTGACGAGCTACGAACCTCCAATGTCGAGTGTCGAATATTCGCGTTGGAAGGTAATCCGTTCGTTGTGGATTATCTTCCAACGCGAGTGGCACGAGTCAAAGGATTTTTGTCATTCGTTGATTCGACACTCGATGACATTCGATACACCGATACCACCGCTACACGATCCGTCCGAATCTATCTTTGACAGATTGGTTTGTTTACAAGTTTTAGATGAAGGAACTATGAAATTGATTCATAAAATTCAAAATGTTCGGCAAAATATTGCAGTTTAATAATGTTGATTTCTAGCATTTTTAATTTACAGCCTGATATCAATACAATTGCTACGGCAGCAATTTCAATACTTGCATCGTCATCCAGTTTCCTAACGTTTTTGATGGTAAATAAAAACAATAAACATTCGATCCAAATACTCGCCGATTGTTTGGATCGATTGCATTGGATCGAACATTCACTTCACCGTGTAGCAGCACATTCGTCACAACATTTGTCGATTCATCGAGTCAAATGTTTGAGTCCAACATTCGAGTGAAACGTTGGACGAATCGTGTAGCGCCTGCATTAGCTTTTATCGTATTACTTCGGAAACGTATTTACAGACGCGCTGGGTCGATTTTTGCTGGGACGACAAATTAGTTCCGAATAAGAATTCGCGTATCTGTGGAGTAAGTACGAATGTGAATTATTGAAAACCTAAAGTGTAGCAAACCTTTCATACACATTTTCAGGATTATTTTTATAGCATCTTAATGCAGTGGACTGTAAAATCTGCTTCCTAATCCCGCTCCGCGATACCAAAGCAGCCTTTATGCGGATTGCCCAGCGTGAGAAACCAAATTCCCCACGTGGGCGCGATGCAGACTGCCTTCATTGCAGTGATGCTACGGGGATTTTCCATTCGCATGGAACTTCACATCACTGTGGCAGATTGAGGGACTCGTTCCATCGGAGACGAAACACAACACACATTTAAACTATAACTACGTACATTGTATTTTACTTAATACTATAGAAATATTTATGAAATTATACAGAGTTATAAATTATACAAGCACGTAAATTTTTTCTTAAATTCTGCTTAAAAGTTGCTGCTGTTGCGTACACTCTGCTGTCTTAAATCGAACTGGTGTGCTGTCTTTGTACAGCAAAAATTATCATCCAATCCGTTGGCGGAGCATGTCCGATTCTTTTTGCAGGAGAGCTGTGGATTGCACTTTAGGATCTGGCATTGAGGGTTCTGTTCTCTCTTAAGTACCCTTGGGACTGTACAATTTTGATAGAAATACATCGTTACATTTGAACCGGAAAAGAAACCTCGTGCCTTCTCCACAATTAAGCCGGTAGTTGACTCAGAAGATTACGTCCATCATCAACACGAAGCGCAGATTGCTTTACCATTATATTCATGACCAGTACTAGCGGATCATAATTACGTGGATTTCATTCGGCCAGCTTCACTAGCAAAACTGTTTTCACTGACGATAGAAAAAAAACCTCCCCAAAACATTTCACTTTTGCTATGTATCAAAATTCGCTAATGTCGAATTTCGCTCCCACATTAAAATCTTGGAGTGAGCTAAGAGTTATTCATAGTTTGTTGATATTCGGTCAGGTTCTGATACCTTGCGATATGAGATTCTCTTTCAGAGATGCAATGGCCAATTAAACAATTGACGGAAAAATGAAGTTCGTTCATTTTATAAGTTTAATTATTTTTGATAATTTTGATTTTTGATATTTGATAATAATACCTTTTTTATAGTGTTGATTATCATAAGAAAAATAACACTCCTGATCGTTGGATATATTTTGACATTTCAATTGGATCTTTTTTAACAGCTGTTTTGATTCAGTCCGCACTACCTAGGTTATAACTAAGTTGCCGATGTTGTGTGAAAATGTGAAAAACATGGCTCGAGAACGACAATTCATAAGATAACAACCTCTATACAGATTGCAAAAAGAAAGTCATGCATCGTATTTTGGACAGACAGCTGGCACCAGTTTTCTAACGAAAGTTCAATGTTTGTAGATATGCCCTTAAAAAACAATCTAAAATTAAATATAGGCGCAATACAATTATTTCCTTGATATTTCAATGAAAAAAAATTGAAAATTGTCCACGTGGTTAACAGGAAGGGGGATATAACAATTGTCCACGCCTGTCCACGAAGTAGGAGTCGAAAACCGTGATTTTTCTGTCCACGTGGTATGTGGACGGTCCCTTATATTCGATTCAAGTTTGCTTGTTTTCCTTTCAGTGCATATTTTGATGTGTCAAGTATGGTGTGCAGTTCTTTTACTCTGGGGAAGAAAAGGAAAACAATGTCGGAAAGAAAACTTGATGGTCTTACGGCACCATCAACACTTTCTACTACAAGGCGATTATATTTTTCGTTGAATCTAGAAATTTGGTTTTAAGGAAAGTAAGTGATAAGTTTTTTAAATTGTTCATGAAGTATTAGATACGCATTGCATCTTACGACTACGCGGCTATGACCCATTTGGATCCAGCACTACAATGAATCTACAATCCTTATTTCAGGACTTCAATCCTAGGTAATTTTGTTATTTCCCTTTCGCTTTCCTATTGCCACCTGTTTTTGGAGCATTATGTTCAAGGTCCATATCGAATGGAACATCCCGCATTAAAGATGAGTGAAACATGTGGACGTATCCAGTTTATTTCTGCTATTTTATAGATGATTATAAAATGTTAAATTATGTTCGTTTTCCAGCAAATTTATTGTGCACTGCTGTTTGTTTACATTTACGATTCTGTTTTGTCTACGACTCGATGAGTACTTGGGTAAGGTAGCGGCGATGATGCTAGGGTATTAACAGCTTCAATCGCATTTGTTTTCCTTCAGATTGGCCGTACTGGGTAATATTCATCCCACTATGGATTTGGAAATCTATTGCCACGATGGGAGCGATTGTTGGGGCGGTGGTTTGGTGTCGCTATCCTCACTACAGGTATGGTTATTAGTTCAATACATTTTCAGATCAGCTTATACTAGAAATAATTCTGATTATTACTTCTGCCTTAATAGGGTCGAAGGAGATTCATACTCTCACTTCAAGGCAATGCTTATATCGCTCTCGTTACATCTGATCTTAGTGATGTTCGAACTGTTGGCCTGTGATCGGTTGACATCGGGAAGGCATCTGTGGGTGCTGGTATTTATTCCACTTATTTTTGGCAGCGTGGCCAGCGTGGGAGCCTGCGTTTGGGCTGTTAAACATGATCGATCTTTCGAGGTATGTGATTGTAAAAGTTTATATATCTTTCCGTTACGAGAGCCTTACTCTCATTCTACAGTTGGAACTGTTCTGTGCAGTGAATGCGCTTCAGTTTGTATTTCTGCCGCTCAAGCTGGACGGCTTCGTTTCGTGGAGCTGGGAAGTGGTGTTTGTTCCGCTGTGGATTGTCCTCTGTCTCAGTTTGGTGGCAGTGTTGTATAGCATAATTTTTTGTGGAATCCTACTGCGGACGCCAGAAGTTTCGACGCAACAAAAGAAATCAGCTATAAATTCGGCGATCGGAAATTGTGCCACCGTGCTTCCAATCCTAGTATTCCAAGTGCTACTGGCAGACAAATTGGATGGAGACCTGGATTGGCCTTTCATTGCCGTTACTGGGCCACTGTTATTGGCTCTTTTTGTGCTGATAATACTGAGCTTTAATGCTAAAGGAGGAAACAAGTGTAGGTTTATTTCGTAAATCTATTGTGTTGTAAAATCTCATCTTGTTTCTTCTCTTTTTAGGGTGGTTTGGCATACGAAAAAATTTCTGTCAGTTCCTACTGGGTGTATTGCCTTGTCTGCAAGAATATGGTAACATATCTTATCACACAGAAAGCGCCGGACAAAATGTTCCTCTGGACACAACCGTGCAAATGGATGAGTTCGAAAAATACGACAAGAAGAGCAGGAAAGCTCTCAGTAAAAAGAATGACCACCTTAAACCCGTAGTGCCCATCATCAGCATCGACTTGCCGGATTAAAACCGGCTACATCAAAAGGCAATCATCCTCCATTGTCCTGGCGTATCACAAACTAAACCACAAAAGAAAAAAAACAGCGTCTTATAATTGTTAAACTCATTTGAATTCAGACCTATCGTTCTTACCCAAGAGAAGATCCTCTGACGAACCTTTCTGCAATGAAGAATTCTCCTGGCTTTATCAAGGAATGTACGTGCATACAAAATAGGCTATTGATTATCTATTTATTCAACAGATTAATTGAAATTATTTGTATAGGTTTATATGAAAAATATAGGAAATTGTCGAATTCTTACCCGTAGTGAGTTGCTCTCGTAGATTTATTGTTGTTATTGCAGATGTCGCCAACTGCCAAAAACAAACAAAATTTAAATAAACGACGGTGCACTATACTCATATATTTGTTTCAGAAAACACGACTCCATAAGGTTGTCGCAATGGTATCCTCGAAATTAAACAACAGAAAATCTATCAGATCCGCCAACAATTGCTTCACATTTAAAGATGTTAGATTTGCACTAAATATAAAGGGTGATGTCCTAGACACGACCGTATTATTGACGTTGGACTGCAAAATTATTTCATTCGACTCGCTTGTTCATCATTTTGGGGGCCTGATTCACGGTGGAAACGGAATGAAACGTATTCGCGATGACAACGGTACGGTGTCGACATCTGGATACGAGATTAGTTTCCCACTAAACTTATCATTATAATATCAAATTATCTTCAGATTAAATTTTTGTATGAGATTATTATATCACATGAAGAAAACAAAGTTTTCCACTCACATTGAATACCAGTTTGATACGAAGAAGTTAATTTTCATTAATGATTTTTTATTTGAGAGCTGCTCATTCTGCCTAAAAACTCATCATTATCTTCGACACTTCACTAACTCGTAAAACGTAGTTCAATGGCGTGCCGTTTATTTCATTTCCACCGTGAAGTGTATTCGAGAATCAGGCCCATAAAAAAAGGATTTGCTTCGACACACACACACAAATACGAAACCAAGACGGTATAATAAGGTGGAACGTTATGTCAGAACTGCTGTTCAGCCATTACTTGAGTTCGAATTGACAGCGGCCAAACGAACGGCTAGAGTTTTCCGAGAACGAGGATAACAAATGGCATGCAATGAGGAGTGCATGCCGCTATGTGTTTGCTGCGCATAAATGTTGGTTTTGTTTACGCTGTTGGCTTCATTGTAGTGTTTCGGTGACTGCTGCAAGTTATTGTCTGCATTGCTGTTCTACGGGACGTGAGGGTTGTTGCCGTTGCTGCTGGGATTGGAAACTCAGCGATTGTGGGAGCTTTGCTAGTGGGTATATAAAAGAGGTGGCTCTTAATAACCGGTGGGCTTGTGCCGTACTGCTTTAGCTGGAGACTCGCCTGATCGTTCGGGTTGTGAGACACAACAGGTAGTTCGATTGAAACCAGCCCAGCGTAGGTATATGTTGGTGGGGACCGCTATGTAGCATAAAGATTTGATCTACTTTGTTTATAAACAAAAAAGCCGCTGTCATTTTTCATCCCCTCTCGCATCATCCATGCCTTATCATCATACTGTTGAAAACGAACCACCTGTCAATTCCAGCTCCTTGTAAGCGGACCTTACACGGTCAAATTTATTGACAATATGATGACATTTGAGAGCATAATGACAGCTGAACATGGCCGACAACGCAGAAATCCGGATTTTCTGATTTTCGGGCATCAATATCGTGACATTTCATATGGATGCATGATGTTGACGTTTTACGTCACGGACTTCCAGACTGAGTTGCCAGATTTGCAAGCGGACATTTAATGTTTGTTAGTCTTTTTTGCGATTGCAATTAAAATTTATAAACTTCTGAAATTGTAGGAATCATAAATGAAAGCTTTTGGTTTGGAAAACTGATATAGTAATTTACATTTAATGCTACATGCCGGAGAACCACTCAGTGTCGCATTGGAGGCGATTTGACCTGTAATTGGACATTGAAGATGAGAGTGGTACAGCGTCGACGTCTGGCGGCGAATGTCAATGTGGGCCATAATTTGGGCCCGAACTCGATGTTTACAAAAATGTCTAACTAAACGTGTCGCATACAGGTCTGTCCAATTAGAAAAATGTCGCATTAAATGTAAATTACTGTACCTAAAATAGCAAAATACAGTACTTTTCGCGATACAAATCAAAACCTCAAAGTAACTGACAATGTGATGGTGAGAGAGTGAATGAAAATTAACAACGTCTTAGGAATGTTTTTAACATTGAACTCGGTCATTCTTTGCGCTAGCGAGCGGGGCAGCCACTTTAGTCTAAGTTGTGTGTTTCTTCACACTCCGCTATACAATTTGGAGAATGAGAAGATCTGGGAAAATCACAGGTGAAAAAATATCACGTGTTAATTCAAGTTACAGTAGAATCCCGATTATCCGTGAATAGTCGGGATGATTTTTAAACATAGAAACTATGTTTTATCAATACAGAAATAGATACAGATACAGATAATCGGGGTACAGATACAGATACAGATAATCGGGGTTCTACTGTCATAGTCTTATTTATCGAATAAAAACATTTGCTTGCAGATAATATAATTTGCATATATTTTCACAATCTAAAATAATTTGGCATCCCTGAAACTGAAAGGATCAGTCTGTATTTGTGAAGCGAGTATTATGATGTGTTTTTGAGAAGGAAAAACGAGTTTTAAAGTGTAAATTATGAATGAAAATTAACTTTTCCAAATCAAATTAGTATTCTATGTGAATGCAAATTACTTTTTTTCTGCAAGTGGTGAGAAAATCCCATATAAAAATTGTATCTGAACTGACGTTATATAATAATAATAAATTTTAGTAGGAATATCTGAAAATTCATAGAAAATAGGTTAAGTTAGAGTTAGGACTACGCGCTTCAACTAATTAAATAATACCAAGTAGATATTTTCATTCAAATTTTACCAATTGAAAATTGCAATTTAGCCTTCTAATCTGATGGAGAATAGTTTGGATCCCAAACTCGAATGTCACCACTAGCCATCGCGGATATTTTCGTTGTCTCGGGTTGAGGGCGATATTGACCGTGTAAGGTGGCAAAATATTGATTGAGGTTAGATCGGATGTCGAAAGCCTAGCTGTCACGATATTGAAGACACTTATTGTCAATCAGTTTGATCGTGTAAAGCGGACCTTACACGGTCAAATTTATTGACAATATGATGACATTTGAGAGCATAATGACAGCTGAACATGGCCGACAACGCAGAAATCCGGATTTTCTGATTTTCGGGCATCAATATCGTGACATTTCATATGGATGCATGATGTTGACGTTTTACGTCACGGACTTCCAGACTGAGTTGCCAGATTTGCAAGCGGACATTTAATGTTTGTTAGTCTTTTTTGCGATTGCAATTAAAATTTATAAACTTCTGAAATTGTAGGAATCATAAATGAAAGCTTTTGGTTTGGAAAACTGATATAGTAATTTACATTTAATGCTACATGCCGGAGAACCACTCAGTGTCGCATTGGAGGCGATTTGACCTGTAATTGGACATTGAAGATGAGAGTGGTACAGCGTCGACGTCTGGCGGCGAATGTCAATGTGGGCCATAATTTGGGCCCGAACTCGATGTTTACAAAAATGTCTAACTAAACGTGTCGCATACAGGTCTGTCCAATTAGAAAAATGTCGCATTAAATGTAAATTACTGTACCTAAAATAGCAAAATACAGTACTTTTCGCGATACAAATCAAAACCTCAAAGTAACTGACAATGTGATGGTGAGAGAGTGAATGAAAATTAACAACGTCTTAGGAATGTTTTTAACATTGAACTCGGTCATTCTTTGCGCTAGCGAGCGGGGCAGCCACTTTAGTCTAAGTTGTGTGTTTCTTCACACTCCGCTATACAATTTGGAGAATGAGAAGATCTGGGAAAATCACAGGTGAAAAAACATCACGTGTTAATTCAAGTTACAGTAGAATCCCGATTATCCGTGAATAGTCGGGATGATTTTTAAACATAGAAACTATGTTTTATCAATACAGAAATAGATACAGATACAGATAATCGGGGTACAGATACAGATACAGATAATCGGGGTTCTACTGTCATAGTCTTATTTATCGAATAAAAACATTTGCTTGCAGATAATATAATTTGCATATATTTTCACAATCTAAAATAATTTGGCATCCCTGAAACTGAAAGGATCAGTCTGTATTTGTGAAGCGAGTATTATGATGTGTTTTTGAGAAGGAAAAACGAGTTTTAAAGTGTAAATTATGAATGAAAATTAACTTTTCCAAATCAAATTAGTATTCTATGTGAATGCAAATTACTTTTTTTCTGCAAGTGGTGAGAAAATCCCATACAAAAATTGTATCTGAAACTGACGTTATATAATAATAATAAATTTTAGTAGGAATATCTGAAAATTCATAGAAAATAGGTTAAGTTAGAGTTAGGACTACGCGCTTCAACTAATTAAATAATACCAAGTAGATATTTTCATTCAAATTTTACCAATTGAAAATTGCAATTTAGCCTTCTAATCTGATGGAGAATAGTTTGGATCCCAAACTCGAATGTCACCACTAGCCATCGCGGATATTTTCGTTGTCTCGGGTTGAGGGCGATATTGACCGTGTAAGGTGGCAAAATATTGATTGAGGTTAGATCGGATGTCGAAAGCCTAGCTGTCACGATATTGAAGACACTTATTGTCAATCAGTTTGATCGTGTAAGGTGCCCAGTACGAAACTAAGGCCCTGATTCTCGAATACACTTCACGGTGGAAACGAAATGAACGGCACGCCATTGAACTACGTTTTACGAGTTTGTGAAGTGTCGAAGATAATGATGAGTTTTCAGGCAGAATGAGCACTTTTCAAATAGAAAATCATTAATGAAAATTATCTTCTTCGTATCAAACTGGTATTCAATGTGAGTGGAAAACTTTGTTTTCTTCATGTGGTATAATAATCTCATACAAAAATCTCATCTGAAGATAATTTGATATTATAATGATAAATTTAGTGGGAAACTAATCTCGCATCCAGATGTCGACATCGTACCGTTGTCATCGCGAATGCGTTTCATACCGGTTCCACCGTGAAGTGTATTCGTAGTGTATTCGAGAATCAGGCCCTGAATAACAGTAATTTTCACCACACGCATTGCATGATGCCCGTATTGAATTCGGAAGTGTAAGTAACAGTGAGTTGACTGTTTAAGGGTGAGTTTAGACTAGTGATATATTCATGTGAAGAAATATGATGAGATTTATAGAAATCGCATCAACTGTTTACACTAACGTGAACTTCTATAATGAATATATTCATATTTTCGGTGAATTTATTCACCTGAATTAGAACTACATCCAACTTTAGCGATTTCTCACCAGTGAGAAATTCACAAGCGTTTACATATGCTGAATTTATTCAAGTTATATACACCTCGAATAAGTGTATCATATTTATTCTCACCCATTTACACCTATATTCACGTGAATAAATCCATCTATAGCTATAGATCTCCCAAATGTAAACCAGCCATAAGAAAAGAGAGATCGATCCAAGGTCGAGAGATCGATGCATTGTAGCGTTGGTGCTCTGCTAGGCGCAAACACATATTGTCCTGAACAACCTCTTCATCAAAATGGTCTTGGGACAACTTTTAGAGCTTATCACGACAAACATTTAGCGATGCAGAATTTGGCAATATTTTAAACCTACTCAAAGTTATTGATGTTTTTTACTTAAAACTCATGATTTCAAATTTAATTTACTCAAATACAAAAAAATAACATAGTTTTGAAAAGGTTACATTATGTAGAGTCACATATGCGCTTTCAAGTGCCGCCAATAAACTTTTTTATGTTTGCCTCAGAAACGCACCTTTGACCCTAACGCAATTTAGAAAAAAAAAGCTATGCAATATCAGTTATTTTAGGATATGGAAAAACACTTTGTTCTACAAAGTTGTTTAAAATAACTGGGACTACAACATGTTTATCTCTATAAGTTAGATTTTTTATTTCATTGAAAGTTTTAGTAATCCTATTTTTGGCAACATGAAAATGAGCGCTCTATTGAATCTAATAACTTTGTCGAAGACAGTTTTTGTCTGGAGAATAGTTATCGACCCCTAGATGCTAATTTCCACTCAAATGCACTCCCTGGACCACTGTGCAGTGGTCAGATAATGTAAAAGTCATGACCAACACGAAAAAAGCATGAGGCAAATTCCGGGAAGACATATATATTAACTATGGAACTCGCTTTCGTGAATAATCCGCAACGCGAATCATCCGCTCGTGGATAATCGGGGTTCTACTGTACAGTATATGTAGTGGTACTAGATTATCTATGGCTGAGGACATAGTGCACGCGGTACGGTGCGGTGCGATGCGATGTGGAGCGATGAATTGGAGCTCACCGTGTGCTATGACATACTGATCGCTTCAGATCGCGCGTTTTTTTATGTTTCATTCCACTCCATTCTGCATGTAAACAACCCAGCACAAGGATGCCAAATATGATAACATGTCTTCGTTTTGTAAACAGTTGAATTGTGAGATCGTTTTTATCTGTGAACATGGTAAATGGAAAGCCTTTAACGTAACGTTTTCATTATGTGCATTATGTAAATTAGAAAAAAGTTATATAATTCATCGAACAAAACAAAAATAATAATTTAACAACTCAATCTTTATTTCATTCGATGAGTTCGATTGTGAAGATGTTTATGAAAATCGTCTGGCAACCACCACTTGCGTTCACTCGCGGCAAAACACTCCACACACAGTTTCGCCGCATTGAAATTACGTTCGCATCGCGTTTACTATGGCTGATGTTACATTAGGAGGATTCGCCGCCGCGGATTCCGCGAGTAAAACCGCAGCAGATGATCTACAGTGTATTGTGAATGAGCCATGTCACACAGAGCGGGGCGGTTTTGGAAGCGATTTCAAATCGAGAAAAAAACCGTAGCGATATTCGCGGCGGCGAATCCGTCTAATGTGACATCAGCCTATTTCAGGGCCGGGCGGTTTGCATTTGATTTTCACAGTCGTAAACAAAAGAGCTTTCCCGCCATCGATCCCGCGTCCGCGCCCGCATCGCATCTCATTCACTATGTCTACGGCCTATCTGTAAGGTCGTGTACACCAGTGGTCAGATAATGGGCCTGATCACGAACGTCATTTCACGGTGAAAACGTAATGAAGTGCATATAACCTTCCATACAAATCATTTCGTTTTCACCGTGAAGTGACGTTCGTGATAAAGCCCAATGTGAAAGCCATGACCAAAACAAAAGAGCAAGTGCGTACCTCTCACTGAAAATTTTCGGGAATATCTATAGAATTACTATGGAACTTGTTTTCGTGGATAATCCACCCCGCGGATCATCCGCTCGCGGATTATCGGGGTTCTACTGTATATGCTAGTTAGGCGCATCATATACCATCCAAAATATGGAGAATATCAAGGGATTGTTAATATGGCCGCCTTTTAATAGCCAGCATAGAAAATCATGAGCATAGAAATTAAAAATTAAAAATGAAGTGCTCCGCTGTGGTTTTAATTGCAAATTGTCAAGAAAGCTTCCGGATGGGTATCCAAACATCGCTTGCCAAAAGAAACTATCCAACGTAATCAAATATTAACATATATGACTCCAAATATTAAACAATACGTGAGCCCCCTAAGCGCGAGCCCTGTTTTATGCTGATTTTTTTATTTCATTGAAAGTTTTAGTAATCCTATTTTTGGCAACATGAAAATGAGCGCTCTATTGAATCTAATAACTTTGTCGAAGACAGTTTTTGTCTGGAGAATAGTTATCGACCCCTAGATGCTAATTTCCACTCAAATGCACTCCCTGGACCACTGTGCAGTGGTCAGATAATGTAAAAGTCATGACCAACACGAAAAAAGCATGAGGCAAATTCCGGGAAGACATATATATTAACTATGGAACTCGCTTTCGTGAATAATCCGCAACGCGAATCATCCGCTCGTGGATAATCGGGGTTCTACTGTACAGTATATGTAGTGGTACTAGATTATCTATGGCTGAGGACATAGTGCACGCGGTACGGTGCGGTGCGATGCGATGTGGAGCGATGAATTGGAGCTCACCGTGTGCTATGACATACTGATCGCTTCAGATCGCGCGTTTTTTTATGTTTCATTCCACTCCATTCTGCATGTAAACAACCCAGCACAAGGATGCCAAATATGATAACATGTCTTCGTTTTGTAAACAGTTGAATTGTGAGACCGTTTTTATCTGTGAACATGGTAAATGGAAAGCCTTTAACGTAACGTTTTCATTATGTGCATTATGTAAATTAGAAAAAAGTTATATAATTCATCGAACAAAACAAAAATAATAATTTAACAACTCAATCTTTATTTCATTCGATGAGTTCGATTGTGAAGATGTTTATGAAAATCGTCTGGCAACCACCACTTGCGTTCACTCGCGGCAAAACACTCCACACACAGTTTCGCCGCATTGAAATTACGTTCGCATCGCGTTTACTATGGCTGATGTTACATTAGGAGGATTCGCCGCCGCGGATTCCGCGAGTAAAACCGCAGCAGATGATCTACAGTGTATTGTGAATGAGCCATGTCACACAGCGCGGGGCGGTTTTGGAAGCGATTTCAAATCGAGAAAAAAACCGTAGCGATATTCGCGGCGGCGAATCCGTCTAATGTGACATCAGCCTATTTCAGGGCCGGGCGGTTTGCATTTGATTTTCACAGTCGTAAACAAAAGAGCTTTCCCGCCATCGATCCCGCGTCCGCGCCCGCATCGCATCTCATTCACTATGTCTACGGCCTATCTGTAAGGTCGTGTACACCAGTGGTCAGATAATGGGCCTGATCACGAACGTCATTTCACGGTGAAAACGTAATGAAGTGCATATAACCTTCCATACAAATCATTTCGTTTTCACCGTGAAGTGACGTTCGTGATAAAGCCCAATGTGAAAGCCATGACCAAAACAAAAGAGCAAGTGCGTACCTCTCACTGAAAATTTTCGGGAATATCTATAGAATTACTATGGAACTTGTTTTCGTGGATAATCCACCCCGCGGATCATCCGTTCGCGGATTATCGGGGTTCTACTGTATATGCTAGTTAGGCGCATCATATACCATCCAAAATATGGAGAATATCAAGGGATTGTTAATATGGCCGCCTTTTAATAGCCAGCATAGAAAATCATGAGCATAGAAATTAAAAATTAAAAATGAAGTGCTCCGCTGTGGTTTTAATTGCAAATTGTCAAGAAAGCTTCCGGATGGGTATCCAAACATCGCTTGCCAAAAGAAACTATCCAACGTAATCAAATATTAACATATATGACTCCAAATATTAAACAATACGTGAGCCCCCTAAGCGCGAGCCCTGTTTTATGCTGCCTACGCTCAATTTGCATTGGATGGGATAGGGTTGCCAGAGCCCCAGAGTATATGGTGACGCATATGGGCAAGTTATACGATTCAATATTTGCTGGTTTGTCAATTCAAATTTTAAAATAGATTGAACAGAAATTTTCGAGTCGTTCCATCTATTTTGATTGTTGATTTACGGGTAGGAATAGAAGCATACCTATGGTTAGATAAACTCATATTCGTGTATCTTAGGCCGAGGACATAGTTCGGTGCGATGCGTTGCGGTGTGAAACGATCAATTGGAGCTCATCGTGTGATATGACATAGTGGTCGCTTCAGATCGCGCCTTTTTTGATGTTTCATTCCATTCCATTCTACATGTAAACAAGCCAGCATAGGAATGCCAAATATAATAACATGTCTTCATTTTGTAAACAGTTGATTTGTGAGATCGTTTTTATCTGTGAACACATGGTAAATGGAAAGCCCTTAATGTAACGTTTTCATTATATGCATTATGTAAATTAGAATAAAGTTATTTAATTAATCGAACAAAACGAAAATAATAATTTAACTACTCAATCTTTATTTCATTCGATGAGTTCGATTGTGAAGATGTTTATGAAAATCGTCTGGCAACCATCACTTGCGTTCACTCGCGGCAAAACACTCCACACCCAGTTTCGCCGCATTGAAATCGCGTTTACTATGTCAGGTCCAGGCGGTTTGCATTTGATTTCCGCTTTCGTGAACGAAAGAGCTTTCCCGCAAACAAGCCCGCATCGCATCGCTTTCACTTGTCATCGGCCCTACGATAACAAAGCGAAACTTTATAAATTCACTGGTGATTGGTAGAAAAAAATGTTGAAAATTGTTGGGGCATGAAGCAACTGATTGGAAACGCAATTAGTGTGTCTCAACTGGATTACTTTCTCGTGAACGATGCATCAATTCATAAGTCAGGACACCTTATTCACTCTAAAAACCTTATGAAAACACTACAATTTGACATTTGTATATCAACAAACTCTCAGTACAGTTTGCTTCGTAAAATTGCTGTAAATCGAGCTCTACGGCTATGGCCAATCGAACGGTTAAGGATGCCAGAAATGTGCACGGCACAAATCCTCAATACTTGATCGAAAAAATCATCCGTTCCCGAATCTACGATTCAAAGTACTGGAAAGAACAATGTTTCGCCTTGACGGCAGAGCTTCTGGTCGACAAAGCGATGGACATACGTTTTCTGGGCGGAGTTTTCGGTGGTAATATCAAACCGACGCCTTTCCTTTGTCTTACTCTCAAAATGCTGCAAATTCAGCCAGAGAAGGACATCGTAGTAGAGTTCATCAAGAATGAGGAGTTTAAGTATGTGCGAGCTCTGGGTGCATTCTATTTGCGGCTTACTGGATCGTCCCTGGACTGCTACAAGTATCTTGAACCGTTGTACAATGACAATCGCAAACTTCGGCGGCAAAATCGTATGGGATGTTATGAGCTAGTGCACATGGATGAGTTTATCGACGATCTGCTGCGTGAGGAGCGAGTGTGTGATATTATCCTGCCCCGCATTCAGAGGCGGATTATATTGGAGGAGAACAATGAGCTAGAACCGAAGGTGTCAGCGTTGGATGACGATCTAGACGAAGAAATGCCTAGTGACGATGATAATTTGGAAGAGATTGCAGAAGCCCTGAAGGTGAAGGAAAAAGAGAAGAAGCTGGAAACGATTAAAATCCGTGACAGTAAGCGGGAACGATCGGCATCGAGGGAGCGACAATCCGAGAAGGCGAAGGAATCGCACAAAGAGCGTGGGACGGAACGCTATCGGGATTACGATAGACCACGTGAAAGGGATCGAGACTACGAGCGAAGAGAGTGAGTTTGTATATTTTCCGTCTAATGATACGACACTAATTGTTTTGTTTTTACAGCCCACCAGCGGATCATCGTTACAAGGATAGGGAGATACGCGAGAAGGAACGAGATCGTCAACGACGATACGATAGAGAACGGGTAGACGATCGTGATCGAATTCGCAGATATGGTGACAGAGATAGAGACCGGGAACGTGAGCGTGACAGAGATCGTGATCGCCGGGATAGGGAATACGACCGAGATCGAGATCGAGACTACGATAGACGTCGGCGGTAGACATATGGCTCGTTATACCCTCCAAGTGTGTGCATAATAAAATATAATTTTATCGTTAGAATACAAGCGCTGTATGATAATAGATTCCCGGCTAAATCGAGAAGGAAACAAGAGGAACAGAAATAACCGGTCAGAAAAAAGCGTAATGTCACAAGTAGGCTAGAAATATTCTGACACGAAAAAAACATCATGGGTATAAGACGGTCCGTCATACCGGGCGCGAGTATACGAGTTATGATTTTGCGCGTGAGTACAGGAAGGCAGTTGTGGCAACAAACGATATACGAGGGTCGTTCAAAAAATAAGTTTCAGTGCCTCAGAAATCTGGGTCTGGGGAGTAAGGAGGATGCTCGAACACAGTCCATTTGAATTTTTTCAATTGCTCTTGAGTTACGCGAGCTGAATGGGGCCGCGCATTATCGTGGATGAGGAACACTCCTTTCGTCAATAAACCTGGCCTTTTGTTCTTAATCGGTCCAAAACTTCACAATAGTACGGTGATAAAACAGGCGTTCGGCGGTCAACGATTCGATATTACTGAATAAATTTGTGACGCAGTTACATCGTATTTAAAAAGGTTGGACGCTACGCACTTCGCACTCGGAATAGAAAAACTCGTGCCACGCTGTGAAAAATGCCTCGAACGTTACGGCGATTATGAAGAAACATAGAAAATAAAACGATTATGATTATGAAAATGATTATGAAAATCACCTTATTTTTTGTCCTTTATTCTCCGCGATTTCTGAGGCACTGGAACTTATTTTTTGAACGACCCTCGCATTTCCGGGCAAACGTATGCCGTCCGACACTTGCTAAAGCTCGGTCGGACCTTACTAAAGGATCGTGTCCTATGTTTCAAACTAACCGGGCAATTAGCCGGGACGTATGGTGGAAACTGGGATGGGTTGTTCGTTGAGCGCGAACTGTGTTGTCGTAGATTAAACGAGAAAGGAAGTTGTACTCCTCCAATGAAGGTGAACCATCTCTGAAATTGATGGCTAGAGCAATCGCGTCCGGATATTTTTTCCAGACAATGTGTATGGTGAAGTTGTATGCCATGTTTATAGATTTAGAACAGCGGTACTCAACTTTTTTTTCCATAGGGGCCACAAACACACGTTAATCATGGTGTCGCGGGCCGCAAAAAAAAGAAGGTAGGTGTTCAAGCTACGACGGCAATGTTAACGTAGAACTACTGTAGTATCGATGGAGGTGGTCAAGGTGAAGAAATACACGTGAATACTTGTTGCTGGTCAGAATAGGAATGTCGTTTATTATCGATTTACATTGGGTTACAGTGAGAGGGTTTCAAGGTATCTTTATAAAACAGGTGATGCTACTAAAGAACAAAGTAAACATATTGAAAGGTAATTTATGCGGTTACGATACTACATTCACTTCCCCTTTTTGAAAGTTTCTGTTCAAGTTTTTTTCTCATTTCAAACAACCAGATAGGGGGGTCTTCGTAGCCACTTGGTTACGCGTTCGCTTACCAAGCGATCGATCGTGAGTTCAAACTCAGGGCCCTCAATTGACCATCTTTGTGTTCTTATAGAATAACTACGTCCACGCAACCATCATCAGCGATGGAGAACGAAATAAGATCGAAATAAGATCGATTCATCCATACAACTGCTCTGCTCTGCAAGACACATCGGGCTGCTGTTCTATAAATAACTCAACAATGATCAATATCAACTGTCTCCGCTGTCCGGTCTGCTGAACAATGGATGAACAGAAAGAATACCCTTACGCCTAAATGGCTACTACTGTGTAATTTACCATAATGTAATGGAACTGAAAACTTAACGCCTAAATGGCTACTACTAACTACTGTGTAATTTACAATTTATAGAAACATAAACATATGTACATGTACACGATTAAAACCCGGCTCTGTTACAGCTAAAATGCTAATGAGCCTAATAAATAAATAAATGAGATAAAAAAAAACAACCAGATATTCATTGACAGTTTGTACGTAATCTCGCATGTAGGCTGACTTCTGGGTGGTACGCCTAGATCTTGATTCGCTGGACACATCAGTCTCATCCAGGCCTGTTGATCGTCTACTGTTTCCACTTGCTGCGTCGCTTTTGAGGGTATTCGATGGTGATGGTCCTTCTTCTGTGTTGAAGTCCGGTGTACAATCTGTTGCAGTGCTGGGAATTCGATGCAAATGGGATACATGTCTCCTATATTTGACGCCAGTGTTCTCCGAAGATACTATGACGTCTCCACCTTTCCTTTTCAATACTTTGAATACTTGAGGGTCGAAATTAGGCGCCAGCTTATTTGGTCGTACCATCGTCTTTACGAGAACCTTATCTCCTTCAGAAATCGGGCTTGGTTTAGTGTTTCGCCGTTCGTCAGCATACAATTTGCCTTTTTCTTTCATTAACTTATCTCGATCAGCCGTTTCCTCATCAACGTTTTTTGGTTGGTATATCGTTGGAAGTCGATCGCGAATGTTGTAACCAAACAACATCTCCGAAGGGGTCTTCTTCGTGGTCGAGTGCGGAGAAGAACGATACATTAACAGGTATTTGTTCAGTTCATCGATCCAGTTGCCGTTCGTCGCTTGGCAAATGGACAATCTTTTCAAGATAGATCGGTTCTGCCGCTCTACTTCATCGTTCTGCTGCGGCCAGTACGGTGTTGTGGTGATTAGCTCGATACCATGCCCATCACAATATTTCTGGAATTCCCCACTAGAAAACTGACGACCATTGTCTGAAGTTATCGAAAATGGGAAGCCAAATCGCGCAAAAATCGGGTCAAGCCGCTTGATTGTCTCGCTGGAATCCGCTGTCTTAGTAAAAATTTCAATCTCTATATAGCGGCTGAAATAGTCAACAATAATTAACAGATGATGGCCCGAGGGAAGTGGTCAAAGGAAGTCGATGGCTATGTGCTGCCATGGTCCTGATGGTAGTTCTCTACGCTTAATCGGCTCAGGTGCAGGAGGTGCAGCTACCAGCATGCATCCTCGGCAGTTTTTGACATATCGTTCGACTTGTGTGTCAAGCTTCGGCCACCATACCTTGGCGCGTAACCGCTGTTTCATTATTGTTATACCAGGATGACCCTCATGGGCCAGGTCCAATACCCGTAGTCTCAAGGCCTCTGGTATGACTATACGCGTTCCTCGTAGTAAGATGTTACCGGCAAAGCATAATTCCGTAGCGAAAATCTTATACGGGTTAGCATCTTCCGACCAAACATTTTGTTCCAATCCATCTTTTACAGATTGAATCGATTTGTCCGATTCCGAGGCTTGCTCAATTTCTGTGATCTTTAGAGCTACCGGCATTGCATTTGAGGCAATCCAATGTACATAGGATTCAGCGCATTCGTCGAATGTTTTACCCGAAACTTGATAGCCAATCGTGACAGTGGGTCAGCAATATTTGTTTTGCCGGGTCGATAGATCACTTTTGCTTTGTACGCCTGTAGACGAACCACCCACCTCTGAATCCTTGCGCAAGGTTTAGATTTTGGGCTGAAGATAGCCTCTAAAGGCTTATGATCCGTTATTAGTTCGAACGACCGACCATACAAATAAAAATGGAAGCGTTCGACCTCCCACACAAGAGCTAACGCTTTCTTCTCAATCTGCGCATATCGTTTCTCTACATCTGATAAGCTCTTACTAGCGTAAGCTATGATCCTAGCACCTTGTCTATTAATCTGTATTAGAACAGCCCCCAAGCCAACCGGGCTGGCATCGGCTACCAGTTGGGTTCTATCATCAACATCGAAATATCCCAACGTAGTCGGACAAATCATATAATCCTTCAATTTCACAAATGCCTCTTGTTGTGCACAGCCCCAAATAAAAGGTTGTTTCTGTTTTGTCAACTGCCGGAGCGGAAAAGTCAATGTCGCCAAATCCGGAATAAATTTTCCAAGGTAATTCACGAGGCCTAAGAAGCTTCTAACCTCTTCCCCTGTTTTTGGCTCCCGAAAATTGCGGATTCCTTCTAATTTGTCTGTATCTGGTTTAATTCCATCAACGGACAACACATGACCCAAAAACTTTATTTCCGGTACACCATAAACACATTTACCTTCATTTAGGGCGACATTCCGTTCCTGCAGCCTCTAACGAACCTTTTCCAATCGCAAATCGTGTTCCGCTTGATTAGCGCCGAATACCATAACGTCATCGATAAAAACTACGCAGCCGTCGCATCCGCTCAGAATCTGTTCCATGGTTTTTTGGAACAGTTCAGGAGCGCAGTTGATACCAAACATAAGCCGGGTATAGCGGAACAAACCTCTGTTTGTGATGAATGTCGTGATCTCACGGGACCTTTGGGATATCTCTATCTACAATAAAACACAATCCATCAGTTCTAACAGAATTATGAAATTCATTTATTCAGGCTTATAGACCCAAAATTCCATATTTTAGTCTTTTGGAGCATATTGATTCAAACTTGAAATGAATACATAAACTCAAAGCAATTCAACTATTGTGCCATTAGTTCACACATCTCATTGACCAAATCAAGGAATAATAATACAGTGTAGACATAAACGATCATCAATCTACCTGGTGGAAAGCACTTTCGACATCCAAACGAGAAAATACTTTAGCTTTCGCCAGGTGGGGCAGGAAATCTTCGATTGTCGGTAGAGGGTGATTTTCCCTCTCAACCGCCTCATTCGCCCGACGCATATCGACGCAAATGCGTACATCGCTGCCATCGCCCTTGGGTACTACGACCACAGGGGATACCCATTTCGCTGGTTCATTCACTTGCTCAATAATACCCTTATGTAGCAGCTCATCAATTTTCTTGTTGACCAATTTCTCCAGTGCCACTGGTATACGGTGGTACGGTTGAACAACCGGTGTTACATCAGTTCTGATCGGAATGTCTACAATAACGTCCTTGATGGTTCCCAGCTTACTGCATCTGTTGGCTTCAACTTTGTTGACAGGGGCACTGATCCTTAGAACTCCCATTGATGTTGCAGTATCGCGTCCGATCAATATTTTGCCGTTGCCTTTCACCACATAGAACTCGGCCATGGTATTCACGCTTCCCACTTTGAGAATCGCATTGAAAGCGCCAATCAAAGGAAGTGATTGCCCTCCATATGCTTTAAACTCCATGAGTGATTCACGTCGCTGGTTTGATACAACCACTTTATTGATTTTGAGTTGCTCCCAATTCGACTGGCTCAGCAAGTTATATTTCGAGCCCGAGTCGATCACAGCAAACACAGGTACTCCGCCAATTTCACACCGCATCTCACCGTTGCCTGCCGTCACAAGATGTCACATTAAAAACGTATTCCGCGATGCCGTCAACCGAATCCTCAGCGATGTGTTTCACCGTATCTTCGTCCTTACTGGTCCTTGGATTTGCCGTGAGAATCCTTCCTGTGCATTCGCTCTTGGGATAACTTTTCGGTTTAATCGGCTGTCTTGTACGACACTTCTTCGCAAAATGATTTTTGCCGAGACACTTGTTACAGGTTTTTCCTCTTGCCGGACATGAGTCGTCTTTAGTCACGAATCCACAACGATGACACTCGAATTGACTTGGATCAGCAAACCGCATCCTCTTGCCGAGGGAAGGTGTTAGATCGACCTTGTTGACATCATTAACTGGAGTTTTCATTCCATCTCCATTAGCGAAGGATTTCTCTTGCTGGGCGACGGTTTCGAAAATTTTAGCCGTACTTAGCATCTCTTCCAGACTTACATCACCTCGCTTCAGTAACTCGCGACGGAGAGCAGCTGATTGACAGTTCTGAATGATTTGGTCCTTGATATTTTCATCCAATCTGTCACCAAAACCGCAGCGTTCCGCTTGGACCCTGAGCCTGATAGTGAAAGCGTCGATGCTCTCACCCGCTTTTTGTTGCATCTGTCGAAGCAGATGACGCTCATATGTTGAATTTTCCTTGGGCAAGAACACCTCATTCAACTTGACTTTTGCCTCCTCGTAGCTGGTCATGTTTAGAATATAACGCTCCGCGTTGAACAATGGACCACGCATTTCCTTTTCTGGTAGCTCCGGTAAGGTGTCGAACAACAATTGAACACTGGGTCCCGCATAGTGCAGCAGTAAGTCCTTCTTCCAATCTTCGTCGTCTATACGGCTGGCTCGCATCATCGCTTCGAACGATCGTAGCCACTTTCGCCACTCGATACCGACATCATCGGTGAACGATCCATAATCGAACGCTTGCAGCTGCAGGCCCAAAGTGCGAATCATATCTGCAAGTAATCGAAATAAAACCACCATAACTATTCAATTTCTTTTCAGTTTCTTTTCCATTTTTTTTTTGCCGAAATTAAAATTTTCCACAAATTTCAAGAAACTAATCACCTTGAGCCACAATTCTTCAAATGTTTCAATTTTTCTTACAATCGTACAATCAAACTTGTTTCAGTAAAATCAAAACTAAACAAAACAACATGCTGCATTGCACTCTACTATCTGTCAATTTTCGTCACTCGCTGTCACATAACGGTACTTATTATGGCTGGCATTATAGCATCCACAGTTTAGCGGTCACACTTCTCCCAGTACAAAATATATGAGTAAATATTGCTGTTGTCGTTCTTTTTCGCCAACTATTCGGTCTATGACACACACACACGTACCGTTGTTTTTTTTTCTTTTTCATGTCGGAGTAAAAATTACCAAATTCAAATTTCCGCATTGAAGCGATGTTTCGAAACCTTTTTTCCTGCTCTGCCGCAGAATGGCATCAGACTTTTATTCACCGCATCAAAGCGACTGATCCATTACAAAATTCTTGACGTCTTTTTTTTCACCGCATCAAAGCGACTGATCGATTACAAAATTCTTCGCTTTCCTGCTATTTCGTTGAATTAAACCAGACCTACACCAGAAATTCCACATTCAAGCGACTGGTTTTTTCCGCATACAGATTAATTCAGAGATCAATCCGTTGCTTTACTTCTAATATTAATTTTCTGTTTCATTCCTTAAAAAAACAGGAAGTGGGTTATATCTATGGTATAACCGCAAGGGTTACGTAGGACTATCGTTGATTTAGAGATCATTTGTTTGAAATTGAATCTAAATCCATTCTGAATGAATGAATAAATGAATATTTGGGGGACTTCGAAAACGAGAGCGTTATGTTGGAGGCACAAGGTTTTATGCATCCAATGTAGGATACGAAAAACCTTGTTCTGAAGAATAATCTTCAGAAGCTTTCCTGCTAACTGTACTTGATTGACAAATCACAAACCCAAATGTATTATATGGATATTTTATGGATAGAAAACATTAAAATAAACTCTTCCGCTTGAATGTAATTTTCAATTCCAAGGGGAACTGGCAGATTATTTTCCAGTAACGATTAGATATTTCCACATTTTCCTCGATACTGGAAGCCCACCAGTAGTTAATACTAACTCGATAACCACCTGTTAATAGCACTTGATTGAAAAATATTTGGTCACAGTGTTACATGGATAGAAAACATTAAAATAAACTCTTTCACATGAATGTATTTTTAAATTCCCAGAGGAACTTGGAGATTATTTTCCAGCAATGATTAGATCTTTTCTGAACTTTCTCGATGCTGAATGACATCCAAACGGAAAGAATTCCGCGCGTGTATGTGTCGATCCTTCGCCGTCCATCTCGTCCAGCACGTTAGGCAACGATGTTGTCTTGTCGATGTCCTCACGAAAAATGAATGCGTCTCACCACCAGAATATCGCTTAAGTATGTTTTGTGTGTGTGATTGAGTCGAGAGGTGTGGTTTACGATGGCAATTTGGAAGGCAATCTAGAGGGGAATGAACTCTCTGAGCTCGAAACTTTCGGCGACAGAGCAATAATCGATTGCGTGCGCATACAATATTGGATACGGAAATATCCTACTGATGAGGAAGAATAATCTTTAGAAGCTTTCCTGCTAATTACACTTGGTTGAAAAATTACAAAATCAAATGTTTTTGGTCGCTGTGTTATTTGGTTAGAAACATTAAAATAAACTCTTTCACGTGAATGTATTTTTAAATTCCCAGAGGAACTGGCAGATTATATTCCAGAAATGATTAGATATTTTCGGAACTTTCTCGATGCTGAATGGCATCCAAACGGAAAGAATTCCGCGCGTGTATGTGTGTGTAGCGATGTCTTCCCGGGGAACCGTTTGTGGCATCACTCTCCTCCTGATGAATTCCCTTCTGGCCTAAGGTGCACAAACATGCTCTTGGTGACACCGTTCATCCGCGCTTTCATGATAAACGAAGAGCTCAGCGACAACATGCTCCAATCGCTGTTCAATTAGAACTGAGTGGATTTCCGAGCGGCGCTCGCTTATATACCGATTGGTGATTTCAATAGCCTGTTTTGAGAACAATTTTAAGGCTATTGAAACAAGCTTTTGGATCAAAAAGTAACAAGTATAGAACGCGTAGACATTTTATCTTTCGAATGAAGTGTTTATCATACCATTTCGTTCAGTTGTTTAGGAGCTATTAACGCTCAAAATCTCGGTCTCCGGCGTAACGCTTTCGGTTTCGAAACTTTGATTTTACACCCCGGTATAGAAATGAAAGACGTAGTCCTACGTCAAAAAAATACTCACCCAATGGATTAGCCATTTTTCTCGTCGCCAAAATGTAGTATCGATGGAGGTGGTCAAGGTGAAGAAATACACGTGAATACTTGTTGCTGGTCAGAATAGGAATGTCGTTTATTATTGATTTACATTGGGTTACAGTGAGAGGGTTTCAAGGTATCTTTATAAAACAGGTGATGCTACTAAAGAACAAAGTAAACATATTGAAAGGTAATTTATGCGGTTACGATACTACAACTACGAAATTAGTGTCGGCAAGAACAAACATTATAGAAATTTAATAACGATTTTTTTACTACAAACATTTGGTAGTATTGTATTTTGTAAAGAATACTCGATGATTTATTATAACGTATTTATTATCTTGTCTTTACTCTTCAAACGTACATATCAAACTGATGGCGGGCTCTCCTTGTTCTTCTATCGCACTCTACTGCTCTATTCATGCTAGCGCACACACACTACTAAACGATAGTTACGAGGGGTGCATACATATTGCAACAGGTAGCATTTACAAGGACTGATGAATGAATGCTTTGACTGGGTGAGAGCCATGATCGCTTCGTGAAGCAATAAAACGCAAATTTAAGCAGACAGTACTATTCTCATACACTCAGCATTAACATGTACTAATGAATTCTCGCTGTCTAGAGCGAAATTGAAACACTGAACTATATATCCAAGTAGTTTTTTAGTGTCTCTTAGCAAAATTACATTTCCAACGCTTCCAAAAACAACGCCCCAAAGAACACGCAAAACGGTAACGAATCGAACCGGTTGTGTAATGGCGGGAACGGCGACAGCAACCACTATGGAATAAATTTCACATTCTGTTGTCCAACGAAGAACAAAATACCTTCTTCACATCCGGCATGAGATGCGCTGCAATTTGATGCCAATTTCAACCTGGAAACCATGCTTGAATTTACAAAAAATTAATTATCGATCGAATAAAGGTCAACAATGAGTCATTCACGATGTATTAGTCGTCCAGGTAGTGGCAAATGAGGCTTTCCAGACGGCCTTCGACAAAGACGAGTGTTTAGTTTAATTTTCCAAATTGGCTTTTTTCAAGGCTAGAGGCGAATGAAATTTAAATTGAAAAAAGACGGGTGGGTAATGTCGGTGACATAACCGGAGTGACGTAGGACTATACAAAGGGGACAGCTTTTGTTAAATATATATTTTAAATATATTGTTTTATTTTCTTCTCCTACGTGAATACCTACCTATCTACCTGAAAAATGGATTAGTTTACTGTTTACTCTTTATGAATATGTTGATGGTTCTGAAAAGAATCTTTGGTGTTGTGTTTTTGTTATCACTCGATATTCCCATCTTGTTCGGTTAAACCTTCCTGTTTAGCTATTGCGTTTGCCACTCGCCACAGCTTTCACAGTTGGAAAATTTCTTCCCATCCAGCTTGTGACATGTTGTTCAGTAAATTACATTTAATGCGACGTGCCGGAGAAACACTTTGCCACTCACTGAAACTAATTGTTGCCTTGATGAGCGCCGAACCGAAGCTGCTCTGTTCTTGATGCGGGTTTTCTGATTGTCGTGAGCAGCTTTGCAAGCCAACTCGAGCACTCCGACGGCCGAAACTCTATAATCGCTGTTAGGTATACTGGTGCTCCGGCACCAATCCGTTCGGCCTAGTTACCCTTGCGGAGCAATCAGTGAATGCGACCAACAGGGAACTGGAGACCTGCACGGTTCGAGTGAGACTTTGCCTTTCCCTTAACTTGTCCTCCTTTGTTACGTCCACGATGCCGATGCCGTACAACCACACGGGTTTACGGTTTGAAAGAAAATAAGATATTTTTTTTGGGTCCGCGTGTTTTATACTCTAGCGGTACACACTCACAGGATAGAGACCAATCGGCAGACTCAGCCAAAGAGGCGAGTCCAACGAGACGAACGAATGAGCGTTAAAAGGGAGCGATGGCAAAAAAATACATTCATTATGATTTGTTCGCTCGTTGGATTCACATGCAGGCTAAAAAGGATCCTTTTCAGGATCACAAAATTATCTTCAATCTAAAGAGTTTATTGTTTTGTTATCACTCGATATCCCCATCTTGTTCGGCTAAACCTTCCTGTTTAGCGATTTGTTGCCACTCGCCACAGCTTTCACAGTTGGAAAATTTCTTCCCATCCAGCTTTGTGACATGTTGTACAGTAAATAACATTCAATGCGACGTGCCGAAGCGCCACTCAGTGTCGCATTGGAGGCGATTTTAACCTGTAATTGAACATTTGCGATGACAGTGGTACAGTGTCGACTTTCAATGTGAGGTCATAATTTGGATCTCTATGTTTACAAAAATGTCCAACTAAATAAGTCGCATTACATGTCCGTCCAATTAGCTAAATGTCGAACTAATTGTAAATTACTGTACTTTCAATCTGGAAACAATTTAAGAATTGGTGAAAATTGAATAATCTGGAAAGTTCCCAACTATCAATAAGCTCAGAACAAAATTCACCAATTTCACATACTCATCAGATCCTGGCAAACAAATTATGAAAAAATCAATTTGTGTTTTATTATTATTTTGGATAATGTTTTAGAAAGCATTGAACTGTATTTCCTAAACTCTTTTTTGGAAGGTTTAATGGCCCTGAAAAGCGCCTTGTTTTATGGAATGGTTCCAATTTAGAAAATTTTGTACTCGTGGTTTTGAAAAAAACCTATTCGAACGCCCTCGATGCCGCCTTGTTCTGGATTTGCCACCAAAGCAGTTTGTATAAAGAACAAACTTTTTTCTTCTGCTACCTGATGCCGTTTTGCGATTGCGTTTGCCACTCGCTGCAACTGCCTGTTGTCTTGATGTCCATCGAACCGAATGTGTTCTGTTCCGAATGCGAGTTTTCTTATCGTCGCGAGCAGCTTTGCCAGCTAACTCGTTCACTTCGGCGGCCGAAACTATATAACGCCGGCTAGGTGGACTGGTGCACTGGTACTAACGCGCTCGGCCTAGCTACCCTTGCGGGGAACTCCAGATCAACACGGTTCGAGCGGGATTTTGCCTTTCCCTTCACTTTTCCTCCTTTACCATGTCCAGACATGGCTGCTTGGGTTGGTTTGTTGATGTGTTGTGATGCGAACCGATGTGGTGTACGGTTTGGATGAGAATGATCCTTACGGCAGCGGAGCGGGAATTTTTAAGCTGACTCGAGAATTACGCATGTGTGAGACTGCGACCAATGTTTCGTTCATTTTTTTCTTTTTCCTTTCCAATCGTGCTTCATTCTATTTCGCTGCTGCTCTGGTTGCCCGTTTTGGTCGGTACGATTTGAGGAGCACAAAATGGACCAATCAAAAATGGGCACATAGTGCATTTTGACAATGCTTGATATTTCACAATTATTCAATTATTTATCTCAAGAAAAATGAAATGTTATTCGTTATGATAGATGCGTAGATATATTTCCTATCAATTGATGCAAAAACAGGAAGTGGGTTATATCTATGGTATAACCGCAAGGGTGACGTAGGACTTTCGTTGATTTAGAGATCATTTGTTTGAAGTTGAATCTGAATTCATTCTGAATGAATGAATATTTGGAGAACTTCGAAAACGAGAGCGTTACGTTGGAGGCACAAGGTTTTATGCATCCAATATTGGATACGGAAATATCCTACTGATGGGGAAGAATAATCTTCAGAAGCTATCCTGTTAATTGCGATTGATTGAAAAATCACAAAACCAAATGTATTTGGTCACAGTGTTACATGGATAGAAAACATTAAAATAAACTCTTTCACATGAATGTAATTTTAAATTCCCAGAGGAACTGGCAGATTATTTTCAGTAACGATTAGGTATTTCCACATTTTCCTCGATACTGGAAGCCCACCAGTGGTTAATGCTAACTCGATAACCATCTGTTAATAGCACATGATTGAAAAATATTTGGTCACAGTGTTACATGGATAGAAAACATCAAAATAAACTCTTTCACATGAATGTAATTTTAAATTCCCAGAGGAACTGGCAGATTATTTTCCGGATCTTTCTCGATGCTGAACGGCATCCAAACGGAAAGAATTCCGTGCGTGTATGTATGTGTGCAGCGGCTGCTTCGATGGTCACCTTCTCTTCTCCTGAAGGATCGGCTTCTCTGTGCTCCCTCACAGTTTCAAACAAACTGCTTGCGTTTCAGGGCAGATCTCGATCCTTCGCCGTCCAGCACCCTCAGCAACGATGTTGTCTTGTCGATGTCCTCACGAAAAATGAATGCGTCTCACCACCAGAATATCGCTTAAGTATGCTTTTTGTGCGTGATTGAATCGAGAGAAGGCGCGGTTTACGATGGCAATTTGGAAGGCAAACTGGGAATGAACTCTCTGAGCTCGGAACTTTCGGCGACTGAGCAATAATCGATTGCGGGCGCAAACAATATTGGATACGGAAATATCCTACTGATGGGGGAGAATAATCTTCAGAAGCTATCCTGTTAATTGCGATTGATTGAAAAATCACAAAACCAAATGTATTTGGTCACAGTGTTACATGGATAGAAACATTAAAATAAACTCTTTCACATGAATGTATTTTTAAATTCCCAGAGGAACTGGCAGATTATTTTCAGTAACGATTGGATATTTCCACATTTTCCTCGATACTGGAAGCCCACTAGTGGTTTATGCTAACTCGATAACCATCTGTTAATAGCACTTGATTGAAACATATTTGGTCACAGTGTTACATGGATAGAAAACATTCAAATAAACTCTTTCACATGAATGTATTTTTAAATTCCCAGAGAAACTGGCAGTTTATTTTTCGGATCTTTCTCGATGCTTATTGGCATCCAAACGGAAAGAATTCCGCGCGTGTATGTGTGTGTGTGTAGCGGCTGCTTCGAGATCTTCCCGGGGAACCGTTTGTGGCATCACTCTCCTCCTGATGGATTCCCTTCTGGCCTAAGGTGCACAAACAGGCTCTTGGTGACACCGCTTTCATGATAAATGAAGAGCTTCACCACAACAGCGACAACATGCTCCAATCGCTGTTCAATTAGAACTGAGTGGATTTCCGAGCGGCGCTCGCTTATATACCGATTGGTGATTTCAATAGCCTGTTTTGAAAGCAAATTTAAGACTATTGAAACAAGTTTTTGGATCAGAAAGTAACAAGTATAGAACGCGTAGACATTTTATCTTTCGAATGAAGTGTTCATCATACCATTTCGTTCAGTTGATTAGGAGCTATTAACACTCAAAATCTCGGTCTCCGGCGTAACGCTTTTGTTTTCGAAACTTTGATTTTACACCCCGGTATAGAAATGAAAGACGTAGTCCTACGTCGAAACTTTTGCGATCTATTGAGAAATGCTCGAGTTATAAGCGTTCCAAATCTTGCATTTTTTCCTACTTGTTCAGTGCCTAGATTTCCATTTCACCCCCTATATCTTCCGGTTAGACGTAGTCCTACGTCAAAAATTTTAATAGAACAATGAACTAAAGATATTTTGATGCCTCTACAATTCAGAAAATCATGATCATCATTACCAAGAAATTCGAACATATTCCTGAATTCACGCAAGCACTTTTCCAGTGGAAAAACTAAAAACATCAATCCTCTTTTTATTTCTAGGGATAAATTTTTAAAATAATTTTCCCGTCGAAGGTCGAAGTGTCGATGGATGGTTTTGTAGAAGCGAAGATAGTTGATTTATGCTTTATTAATACGGTTGCCAATACACGTACTGCACTCAGTGCCCAGCACCAGGCGATCATATATCTTTTTTTTTTTTTTTTTTATCTGTATTATAGTGACTTTCAACTCATTTGGCTGGTTCGTCACTTTTACTTCCATTTTTGGAAGAATGTCGGGAGTGAGAATTGAACTCGTGACCTTTAGCGTGAGAGGCATGGATGTTACCACTACGCCAGATCGGCTCCACACATCATATATCTGTCTCCCACCACCGTTATCTATTTGATAGTGTGATACAATCATACACAAATAATCTCCAACTGACGGTATAGAAACCAACGCGGTACGTTTTATTCAATACAGTAGAACCCCGATTATCCATGGAATAGTCGAGGAAGGTAACCGCGAATAAAGAAAATAGCGGATAACGCAATAATGGACCAAAAATGGAGTGCAACTACGGAAAAAAAACATTTCGGTTTGGAAACTATGCTTTATCAATATAGAAACCATCAAACTATCCGTCTATAAGGTCGTGTGCACCAGTTTTCAGATAATGTAAAAGCCACGATCAAAACAGAATGATCCTACCACTCACTGACAAATTCCAAGAAGGTCTATAGATTTACCATGAAACTAGCTGTCGTGAATTATGCACATCGCGGATCATCCGCTCGCAGGTAATCGGGGTTCTACTGTATTTCTTTGCACGTTTTTTGCAACACAATAGCAAAATGGGAACATAGTTTGGCCAGGACGAGTACAATATTTATAGTGCTTTCACCTCTAGCGGATGACAATTCTGAAACATGTTTCTGGGTCTATAAGTGACAAACATCACTCATAAACAATTTATCTTTTGAATTAATTGATTTTCATACTCCGTTCATCCGATAAAGATGTATTAACGTTCAAAACGTTGCACCCTAAACGTAACGCTCTCGTTTTTGAATCGTGACTGTTGTGATCTGAACTCGCAAAAATTGCGGGCAGAGCTTTGATTGCAATATTTTTTCTATCCACATCGTCCGTAGAGCGAACGCTGCATTCTCATTTGGATTCGCCGGTATATAAATAATGTTCCTTGCTGATACATCAGTTGCTCACAAATGTTATGCAAATGCGTATACAAATGTTATACAAATGCAAAAATAGTTATTAACATTAAAACTAATTCATGAAAACAGGGCCTGATTCTCCTGCGCGAATGGAATGTGACAGCGATGAACTCCTCAAAGTCATATGACCAGCCGGGTGCTATGATTGATGCTAAGATCGTTAGCAAAATCTCAAGCAGAACTGTCAGTGGGATACCCAATTCATAAGAAAACAAAGGGAAAATGTCAGTGGGATACCCGATATGTTGGCTCCTGTCAGTTCAATGGGGGTTCTCTAAAGACGTCACCCGGCTGCATATGACCGTATCGCCGAAGGCGATTGCCCTGACGTGAGAGGTTCATTTTGGAGTGAAATACCCACTGAATTACAAATGGTGCAGTTTTCATTGAAGTATATGTCAAAGCTTGTATTTTTTGCAAAGGCTCTATGCATTCAATGTGTTTTATGAATATATATTTTTTTGATTTTAAAAACTTTAAACTTTGCAGTTCATTCGCCTCTACTGATGTTCCTCCACTAGTGGATGGTGGATGACACCGATGATGCCTCACACAAGGAAGAAGTTGATTAAACATATACGGTTTTTAATTACTTAAGTAGCTTTTCGTATTTTTGAAAGCCTGGTTTGTGTTGTTGGAGGAAACGGTATGCTGAATTAAGTTTCTCGTATCAGTTAGGGTCAACTATTGTAAACTTAATTTTCACAAAGTAGATGATGAATTCACCTTTGAATCTGGAATATCAATTGCCCGTTTGGAACGACGAATTATTAGAGATCGTTCAAATCCTTTGGAAATGCCTAATCCTATTTTTGGCTACCATTTCTGCTACTAGTCGATAACAAATGAGGATACGACTTCAAAAGTCACAAAATGGCATGTTTTTCCACTGCAATCGCCCACGAGAATTGAGTGAGTGTTCATGAGAGTTCATTCATGGTAAAAATCTCACCACAGTCGCCTTCGGGAATTGAGTGAGGCAATTTTTCCGAGCTGTCACTTCTCATTCGCGCATCAGAATCAGCCCCACAGGCTCTGCTTTCTGATTTGACACCATTACTGAAAAACGTAATCCTACGTCATAAAATAGGAAATGATTCCTACGTTTTCGTGATTATTACACATACAAAATGGTGTAAAATAAAGTAAACCAGGTGGGCCAACCAGAAGAGCCCAGAGGGCCGCAGGTTGAGTATAGCTGATTTAGACGAATGCGACCCAGTGGTGATGGAAATTATGTTTGGAAAGAGATCACTATCGTTGGGATCTTGCATTACATTCGCTTGCAATCTAGCGATAGTGAATTCGAGCAAATCGTAAGGTGTTGTTACTTCAGTGTTCAAAACGGTTATATTGAAGCTGTTACAAAGGTCATATATGAACAATGAACGGATGTCGTCGTACTGTGGAAGTTGAAGTCTCCCAAGATCGACCATGGATTGGGAAGGAGTGAACACGTGTTAGTTGTTTCCGACTAACCGCAACTCTCGGAGGCTAATACAATCTGACAGCATAGAGGTATTTGCCTCTGATGTTTGTATGACAAGGAGCAACTTCAATCTCACCAATAGGCGGAAGGTTAATTTCAAAATATGAGTGGCGCTTTTGGATCCCCAGCAGCAACCACTCTGAGTTATCACGATCCAAGCGTATAGTATTAAAATTGTGGAATGAAAGAGCGAAGAAAGCTTCGGACAGAGCAAAAACATTGCAATTAATGTAATGAATTAAAAATTTGAACGTATCCATTTTAGGGATGAGACTACGACACTGTAAACTACTGTAAAATAGTGATATCTTCTATCTTTTCTTAGACATCGAGAAGAGAGAGAGAGAGAGAGAGAGAGAGAGAGAGAGAGAGAGAGAGAGAGAGATAACCATTGCAAGAAGGGGCCATTTGAAGAAGATCTCAGAATTTTTTTTTGCCACCGGTGGAGAATCGGATTGAAACAGCATCTTGTTTGATCGTTCCAGAGAACAAACAAACGTTTAATAATCATCAAACAATTTTTAATGGCTTATTTACATGTTAACCAGTTTTTAATATTATATTGATATCAACATCAAGACACGTCTCGAGTACAGGATGTTTCCTATGTGCTTATTTGAACGAACGTTCGTTTTGTCAGCTCTTTTCTTCTCCGCTTCTTGTCCTTCGCTCGTTTCGATTTCGTAGCATCGCGGAACAAATCGACGCCCTGGTTCGCTTCCACTTCTCGCTGCAGCATTTGCATCCCGTGATAATTGACCCCGATCATGTCCCTCAGTTCAACGATTGCTCTTTGCAGTTTACCGATGATGTCCTGAATTACCGGCAGTAGCATTTGATTGCTCACGATCGGCTTCTGGTGAATACGGAACAAAAATAAAACTACTTTGCAGATGATTTCCGTGTGATCCTGACGGGTTTGCGTTAGTTTCGGAATACGCTCTAATATCTCACAGACACTAGCAAAGGGAAGTAGCAAAAGAGCCTCCTCGAGATCACTGGCACGTATACGCATTAGAACGGCGAGCAGGAAGTCGTCCGTGTTGGTTGCCTCGTAGGCGCACATCAGCGGCGGAATGATGTTCTTGCTGTCTTCCTGTTCAAATTTCTTGCTCACCTCCAAACATTCAAGTATATTTTCGGCGGCTTTTTCCGATCCGATAGTCTTTTTAGAGGGCAATTTTAGTCCCGGGAGACCCGGAACACTGGAATCGTCCCCTGTAGCTAGTGTGACATTCTCCAACTCTTCCCGTTCTTCCTCTTGGACATCTTGCAAAACTAACGTTTCATCTGTTCGCTCGAACAATCGTAAAGTTCTATCCGATCCGCAGCTGACCACAAACTTTCCGTTGGGACTGATGGCCAAACTGTGGGCCTCACCCACATGTCCCGGCAGGGTAACAATTTTTTCGAAACTGTCGGCATCCCACTGCTTCAGCTTACCATCTTTGCCACAGGAGAAAAACATGTGTGTTTTGGGAATAAACTCCAGTCCGGTTACAGTGTTGTCGTGGGCTATCAACGACCGGTGGCAATCACCGAAATCCATGCCCCAAATTTTAATACTCCTATCGGCTGAACCGGTCACGATGAGGGTGGAATCGTACGAGATGTCCATACAAAGTACCGGTAGTTTGTGCCCGTAAAGCGAGAGATAAAATTTCAAAGAATCCAGGAAGAATATTTTCACCGTGGAGTCCAAAAGAGCGACGGCAATATATTTACCATTCCGAGAAATTCGTACACAGAGAACTGTTTCTTCCAATTTTAATACGTTCTTGTGGAGAAGAGAAAGAACCTGGAAGAAATCTCTGATAAGAATAGTTTTGACTTTACGATCGTCATCAAATTACCTTCACTTCACTGTTATCTTCTCGATTGGGATCAGCAATCAGCTCGAAACTCCAAAATTTGACGGTGGTGTCTCCTCCACCTGTAACGCATCCGCGCATATCAGGTGTGAGAACAATGCTCCATAGTTCTTTCTCGTGTGCTGCAATCTTTTCGATCACCTCCCCGGTCACTATGTCAATAATTAACAGCTCGCCAGTTTTCAATCCAACCAGCACATGTCTATCTCCTGGAACAAAACATGAACTCAACACGTAACCAGTTTCAATTGTTCGCAGACAAGACTGAGAAGCTCGATTCCATAATTTTAAAGACTCTCCACTAGCGGAGGCGATCGCTAGGTTGTCCGAACTAAATGTGACGCTACGAGCTTCGGAAAGATGACCCTGTTGACGAATACTTTGGATAACGCTCGCCTCAGCATGTTTTTCCCCTACGTTTATCATGTAAATTTGCACGAGGTTCCTCACGTATGTGACACAAACACGCAGATCATTTCGGTTGCCAAGAAGAAGATCAAACGATTTTATTTTATCCGATACCGATATTGCCGGCAACCGCTTGATCTCATCCGTTAGCGACAATTGACGTTCAGGGGCATTTGTCGTCGATGTAATAGAGTCTTGTACTTTGGATTTCAAGTCCAGCTTTTTCAGACGTTTTGTTAGGCGGGCAAGTGACTCTTCAGCGGTACAGAAGTAGAAAAGTTCAATCTTTCGATCCGTTCCGTGACAGCCGAGAATTTGTCCATTACTCTCCGCAATCAGATTAATTGTTCTACCGAAACCAGACCGTTGGATGTTCCCTATTTGTGTACAACGAAACGGAGCGCTGGCTTCCGACTCCAGCAATATCTCTTCCAATTCTCCTACGGGTTCCGTAATGTGTTCTTTATTATTCTCAACAATCTTATAAACCGTAAGCTGAGTGTCGCCTGATCCAGCGACAACAAAGTCGTCATGTCGCATCAAGGCAATGCCCCAAACCTCCGTCCTGTGATCTACGATGGTTTTAAAACAACTTTGAGTATCAATGTTCCAAAACTTTATTTGGGTGTCTTTGGAACAGGAAATCACCACATCGTGATACTTTTGCATAAAGCAAGCTCCCGTTATGGGTGCATTGTGTCCCACCAGGCGGCACTTGCCACTCTGAGCTACCACATCTGATACGACAATATCATTATCAAGCCCACCAGAAACTAATTTCAAACCGACGAGGTCGTAATTTAAAGAACTAATTGCCGATCGATGGGCCGCGAAGGTGCACACAGACTGTTGACTTTCCAAACTGAATATTTCAATCACACCGTCCGTATAACCAACTGCAAGATGTTTCTGATCCGGACTTGGTCGTAGATAAGTAACTTCCTGCTTGTCGCGTGTCATTTCCAAAACCCTCTTACCAAGTCTGAAATAATATTATTTGGTACTAACACGTTTTAGGATACACATGTAAAAACAATCAATACCTTGTGTTCCAAACGAGGACATTTTCAGCCCCGGCCACCGCTACATAACGGCCATCCACGCCTCCAATCGTAACAAACGAAATGTTCGCCCGGCCACTGGCGATTATGTTGAAAATTGACGTCGGCTTGAACGCCAAATATTGTTTAGTAAGACCCATTGTTTAAAACACTCCGTACGAGTACAAAATTAAACACTTTCAGCAAAAATAACAAATTCGTCTCATACCACCTTCTAAACAGACCACACCGCGACTAAAAAACACGCTGTCTGATATCGAGGGATTTTGACGTTTTCTGTGAGTGACCATTTATTTTGAATCGAAACCACACACACTCACTTACACGTTAATGTGCTTCACACATCGTACGACAATTACACTGGAATGCTACAAAGGTCCTTGCATTAGTATTGCTTGATAAGCAGCTAAGCATGATTTTGTATCAAGTTTATATTTCTTTTTTTTTAATTTAGTGGAGAATGGGAAAGTGATTGTTTTTATAAATTCGATGTATAAATATGGGTGTTCCAGAACGGATCGTACTTACAAATGGCCCCATCAGAAAATTAATACAAATCCCTAATCAACATTCTTCGAAGATTTTTTTCTGAATAGATATCCGGTAATATTTAGTACTTCTGAGTTCGTTTCTTCAATTAGTTCAGTTTCATACTAGAGAAAAAAAAACAAATATAAAGTATGTATAAGTAATTATGTGAGATAAAAAAACTAGAGCACACCTTAGGTGAATGTCACAGGACGTTGAGCGCTACAACTGTAGAAAAATGCAATAATTCACGGCGATATAAGCAAACAATTTGCATATTTTCAGGCTACTTTTTTATTCAATTTTGGGAGAGATGATAGTCGATAATGAGAATATACCATTTGTGAATAGTATAAAGTTAAACGCATAAAATTCACTACTTCTACAGGGGGTTCCCAAATATTTGGCACAAAGACAGTATCCGGCGAAAATTCTTCGTTCACAGCTCAGTGTGCTGCGAGGGGAATTTTTTTAGCACTGCGTGGTACAGGTTGTAGAACGCGTAGACCGAAACCGACAGTATCACTACCAGCGCTCCCCCGAAGGCCATGGAAAGAAAGTTGCCATCGATGATACCACTGCAACTAGATCGGGTTTGTGGCGACCAAAGATCCGATGCGCTGCCGCTGCTGTTTTGATTTTGCCGTTCCGCAATCAAGCGCTTCATTTGGTTCAGTCGTTCACGAAGAACTTCCACCGATTCCGAATTGAGATCTTCTGAAAATGTGTTAATGTGGATATGGAATATACCAAAAATAAGATGTAACTAACCATCTCTAGCACCGGATGTTGTTTTCTGTTTCGGCGAAGACATCTTCGTTGATTTCTAGTGTGTCTATGTTTCTTATGGTATCTTATCGGATGCTGCAAATATTGATTTTATGTCTTATAAATATTTGGCACTCTTCAGATTTTGCGCCGTCGCATTGGATATGGAAGACTCGCGTTTTTCGTCAACGTTTCATCTGCACTACATTCATTTGAAATGTTAACAAATACGTTATTTTTCGATTCCCGCAATGTTTTGAATTAGTTGAAAAACCAATAAGTTATAATCAATTTCTTTCATAAAAATTTATTTAGAATTTAATGATTTAACAGAAGTAGAATGTTTGTTTACATCCTATATACAGTAGAGCCCCGATTATCCGCGGAATAGTCTGGCAAGATGAAATCAAAAACAATGAAAAACACACAAACACGAAAAAAAGAATGAAAACTATGTTATATCAATACAGACATCATTAAACTAGCGGACTCGCTAGCTAAGGTGGGCGCATCAGAAGGCACACTTTTTGAAAGGCAAATTGCTTATAATGAATTTTCCCACATTCCTCGTCAACACACGCTCGTAAGCGTAAGAACACACTGGACGGCTTCCCCGCGCGGATTTTGCAATGACAGACCGCCGCGGGGCCTCGATAATGGAATGTGAATGAGATAAAACACACAAGGCGGAGCGGGTACGGCCGGTTCTAAAGTCACTGTTGTAAGGTTCCTCATTCTCTGCGGTGGCTCGATGGAGATGATGCGCCGCAACGGTTTTGTGATAGTATTAGTGTTTATGCGGTGCACATGAAGCAAGGTAATAGTTAATGTACTATCGGTGAGCCAATACGTGAAAATCACTCTGCGGTCATGTAGCTGCGGATTCTCGAATACTACCCAAATTATCGAGAAATGCAATATTTCAGACGTGTGCGATCAACTTCTTTCTCCCTCTCGCTCAGGTAAACATCCCTTTTCCGTTTTCCACCATTCTGTCTTTATCTACATCCCCTCTAATCCGCTTACTGTCCAAACAGTTGTACCTTGTACCATAGACTCGTCTTGCATCCGTCTATAAAAATATGATAATGGCCGCTAGTGAAGCCGTCGAAAGCCGCTGAATGTGTTTTTCATCGAGCTCCTGCTGCGACTTGTCATTGCGAGAATCGCGCGGGAGAGCCGTCTAGTGTGTTTCCACGCTAAGTAGAGATGTGCCATCCGCTCATGAGCTGTTCATTCGAATCGCTTCATCATAGTGAGCGGTTTCGGATCGGCTCGCAATCAAAAAAACGCAGCTCATCAGCTCATTACGGAGCTGGAGCTGATAAGCTGTTCAGCTGATGAGCTGCTGAGCTGAAGAGCTGTTGAGCTGTTGAGCTGATGAGCTGCTGAGCTGTTGAGCTGTTGAGCTGCATAGTTGTGGAGCGCAAAAGCTGCAGAGAGTGAATTGCGAGACGCGAAAGGATTTTTCGTCTCCCGCGCTTCATGGCATGACGTCAGTTTGTTTTCGTGTATCCCTCTTCGTACTTTAGCTTTAGCAGAGATGCCAGATAGGAAAAAAGGTTTTTGTTTTGAAGATATTCAATCGTTCGTTACTTCATTTAATTTTTCATATATGGCCAAACAAAATAATAAACATTATTATATGCTTGTAAATAAATTTGATATATTATATTGTTATTTAAACATTACTGTGGAAACACATACATTTATTTCCGCGTGCTGAATCAAAACAATTCAGAAAACCACCTGGCATAAATGTTGATGATTGATACTGGTCCTTTTGTTACATTTGTGATCGCGAATAATTATTTCTCGTTGCACCTATTTATTTTTATATCCTCGGATGCAAAAAAAATCTCGATGGTTTTTTCAAAAAACCTTGTCTCGGTCTATATTCCTGGAGGCATTATATTTGGCTACTGCTGGTTTTTCTGTTGTTTAAGTTCAGCATATCCTAAGCATCTCCTATGTTGGATTTCAGCATACAGTATTTGTTGTATATTATATTATTAGAATTCATATAAGTTCTAGTTTTTGTACAGTTACAAATTAAATACGTTTATTTTTTGCTTTCCGTCTATTAAGAAAATGCACACTATGCAATGTCCCATGGTGATTACGTGTCATACGCAATTGTGTGGACAACTGCAAAATTCAACTGAGCTGAAGAGCTGTTCCAAATGAACAGCTCACTTGTATGAGCTGAACGGCTCTGAGCCGCTCACCATGATGAGCTGATTTGCCCATCTCTACTCGTAAGTTGACAGCGCATGTGGAGTGAAGATGAGTTCGGTCGTTGGTTACAAGACGGGTCTATGGTACTAGGTGAGGCCGTTTCGTCACTAAGTTGGTTAGGGGAGCGGTATATGAAAACAGTACGGAAGAAAGCAGAAGGGGAATTATTTCCTTGAAGCGTGAAAGAGACAGACTGATCACGAGTGAGCTTGGGCACAAGCTGAGAGAGAGGAGCCAGCTGAATGACAGATAGTTTGTTTTCTTCTTATTCTTTTTACGCATTCTCATCAAGAAAATTCCAATCTGACAATTTCAATCAAGCAAGTTGTTGTCATTCATTTACGAGAAAAGTATTCAAACTTGACGTGAACCTTTGTTTGTGAGGACATTTGTGCGTTTTTATCCCCGATTTGATTTTTGACGTAGGACTGCGTCTAACAGAAATATATGAGGGGTAAAAAATTTGAACACTGATCATGTAGGAAATAATAAAAGATGTACCAGGTAAGCCCACATCATGGCTGCCAGCAACATCGGCCCATTCAAACAAGTTTTTTTTCACTTTGATAATTTCGATATAGTTGTCCTAACGAATTATTTCGATGATTTCTAAAACAATAAGAAAACAAATGAGAAGCAAACTGATTTTTATGATTTTTTTGTCGGTGGAGATCTTGTGTGAATTTATGGGTGTTTTTGGCTCATTTGTGACTTTTTCCGATCGTTCGTTCAGTTTTCGCGAATTCTTTCATTCTTTCATTCTTTTACTGGTTCCAGGTTGACCTATTGCTGTAAGCTCAATGAATCGATTTTTGCAATGTGGGCGATGATTGTATATGATGCAATTTGAATATGCAGCGTATGTGGAATATATTAAATAAGTGCTAATCTTCCAATGAAAGAGTTAACATTGATTTCTCTCTGGTGCATTTTGAGGGGATTTTGTTTGTGTCCGATGGAAATAATAATAGGTTGACTAAAACGGATGCTGTGTCTGCATTTTTAACAGGTAGTGATCACGATTCGGATGAAAATGAGAATTATCCTACCAGTCTCTCGTCATATTTACCATGCTATTCCTGCCCATCACTGATGGACCATTCATATACAAATTCTAAATTTGACATGCATGTAGCTTATCAAGGCAATAGTATCACTGAAGATCCAATTGAATTGACCGATAGTGAAGGTGAACCAATTAGTCTTGTCCAAAAAACTAAAAGGGTCAAGATTCTTTCTCCCTTTTATGTGTGATATAATTTGTATACAATTTCCCATAGACAACATATCTGTCGCTTCCAATCAGTCTACATAAATGTTGCGCTCACTCTGCCCTCCCTCACAACACCCACTTCCCGTTTGTGACATTGATGAGTAAACATTGTTTGTGCGAGTGTCGAGCAGGAATGAATTGTCTTTCTCAAGATACATTGTAATATTACGTTGATCGCGTTTATCGGAGAAAATACAAAAAAAAATGTATTTGACCGCAATATTTGATAAACTCTCTCTGAAAAGAACTGGATTTGATTTGCTGAAAACACTATCTGGTTTTCTCTCGTGTTGTGCGTTATGTGTGGCGATGGTATTTTTTTTCGAAGCTGCTGCAGATTTCTATGGCTTCGGCGTTTTCGGCTTGCATGCAGTGTTTTTTAAGGATTTGTTTGACTTTTTCTTCGGGCAGCCACACCAGCAGTAGCAGCAGCTTTCTTCTTACTGGTCGCCTCCTTCACAGCAGCAATTTTTTTTTTGCAGCTGTTACTAAATTATAATTGAGTGGATTTCCGAGCTGGCACCTGCTTATATACAGATTTTTGTGATTTCAATAGCTTGCTTTCGAAACAATTTTTGAGCTATTGAAACAAGTTTTTGGATCAATAAGTATCACACTTATAACGCGTAGACATTTTATATTTCGAATGAAGCGGTTATCATACCATTTCTTTCAATCGGCGAAGCGGTTTTATTGCTCAAAATCCTGTTTCTCCAATGTAACACTCTCGTTTTTGAAGCTTTGAACTTATATTTCAGTATACAAATGAAAGATGTAGTCCGACGTCAAAATTATTTTTACACAAAATGTCTTGCCAAAAAATTTCATGTTGAAATTTTCTACATATTTCAATACTTCCCCTTGGTTCATCGTGACTGGTTCGCGTTGACATAAGGGTGATCACAACAAACGTGAGCTGGCTCCTCTCTCTCAGGGCACAAGCGTATTGTGTTTTGTTTACAAACAAAACACAGTAGATTTCCAAGATGGCTGAAGAGTGGTTTTAGCCAAGACGGGTCTATGGTACTAGGTGAGGCCGTTTCGTCACTAAGTTTGTTAGGGGAGCGGTATATGAAAACAGCACGGAAGAAAGTAGAAGGGGAATTATTTGCTTGTAGCGTGAAAGAGACATACTGATCACGAGCGACCTTCGGCAATAGCGTATTGTGTTTTGTTTACAAACAAAACACAGTAGACTTCCAAGATGACTGAAGAGTGGTTTTAGCAAGTTGGCCCACCTTAGTATATACTTCTAGGCGCCTTGGTTTTAGCAAGTTGGCCCACCTTAGGATATACTTCTACGCGCCTTGGTTGGTTACACACGATTATCCCTACACTGAGAGGAAAATTTAGTATATATGACCATTTTTTTGGTAAATATTACCAATTCGCTAGTCATTTTCTACCCTACTAATCATTGGTACATCCTACGAAAAAAAAAATGGTAGACACAAATGTCAAACAAAACTATGGTTTGTAAGTCCAGTGTTGGCTCAATTTTGGCTTCAGTAATGGCTGATTTGTTGGCCCTCCATTGGTTCAATATAATTGAGTAATATAATTTTTATTTCCAATATTTTTATTCTTATTAATATTCTTATTCTATTCTTATTTTTATAAAATATTCAAAAGCTTTTCGAGCAGGCTTTTAACGAGCGAGTTGGGTATCACGGTACTTAAAAGTGTACTTTTTCGGACACTTGCGAAATTTTGCTGGATCGCAAATTGCATCAACTCGTTCTCATCTTCGAAGATTATTTGACGTCGGAAATCGGCACCACGTCGTACGTACTCGAACGGGACATCGAAACAGTAACCCGCGATAATGCTTCTCGTACGCTCCTCCCTTTCTTTGATGGAGCTCACGCTGGTCATGGGTGTATCTTATTCGAATAAGTTACCAAATATGACAACAACGTTCAACAGCGTTATTTCTAAAAAATAGAATGAATTGCGTAACACAGTGCCAAATATTTTAAAAATAATTGAGCGTTTACCTGTTTTTACTGGAAATCCCAATGGAAGCTGCATAGTGAAAAATCTCTCAGTTTAGTCACATGCTGATTGATCATTGTGGATCAATATTGATAGTACTTGTTCTTTAAATTTAATAAGAAATTCTCCACTCAGCCTCATGCCGAGCCGGAAGTCAGCAGCACCTGCTCGTCGTTTTAATCTTGTGACAGCGGAACATCAAATCTGCCGGAAAAAAAACCCTATTATTGATAATATTCCGAACATTTTTCACATATCTAACTACGAAATTTATCTAAAATAGCCAAGGTTCATAGCGCTGTCGACCGGTTTCGAAACCGGCACCAAATCGTCTTCATTATTGCCACTATTGACCGCCTTCACAAATGGATTTTTACCTTTGTGTACTTCCTCCCTTTGGCGGATTGCTTGATTGCCGATCGAATGCTCCAACCGCGCTTCTAATGATTGCTTCCGCGCTGACAATACGACCAGAATTAAAGATGTTACTGCTTAATATGACGCTCCAAGTTCGAGTGGAGGCAGCATGTACCAGCAACGAAGCGCCTTGGAGCAAATTGACCACGCAAACTGACTCTCCCCATCATTCTCAGACGCGAATTTTCTGTTGTTGAGCTCCGTGAAGTTGTGATTTGTGGAGGAAATTGTGTAGCAAATAGAACACACATCGCTCCGATTCTTCGATGGAAGGATTATTGGGCTCCCAAGTACTGCTGTAGAATTAATGTTGTCGTGAAGCTGTGTTTGAAATTGTGGAACTTTCGTCGTAGCATATCGTTCATCTGCTAGTGGAGTTTTTGCGGCATACAGTACATTATTGGAATAACACCGACAATCTGCGCTGTTGCTGCTGCTTCTCATCTGAGTCGATGTTGTCCGAATCGGTTCTGGTAGTCTTTTTAGCTGTTGATTGTGTTGTGTAAAACGGTTGTTGTTGGTTTTCTCGCTGCTGACGGTACGATTGGCCCAACTGATATCCATCGTTTCCTGGAACAACGAATCGATCGAGAGGCGGTCCATTGCTGCTGTTGGTTGCGATCTGCGGATAATAGAATAAAGGGAAAAAATCAAACAATAATCGGATCATCAATCAATTGCGTACGGCGACATCCGCCGTTTTTGGCCTCTAATGTTTAGTTTATCTAAACGCTTACGGCTGCATGAAACTTTTGTATGGATTCTACGATTTTAGGCTGAAAAAGGAAAATATTTAGGTAAAATGAATCATAATAACCAAATCGCTTCGCTTCCATTAGAGAAATGGCGGTTACGCACACACACAGTTGTTAGAAATGAAAATACTCTAGGTTACACATGCTATGAAGTAAAATGTACGAATCATTGGTAGGGATGTATATTGCATCTGACATCAGTTTTACAAAGTTTTGGTAATATTTACAAAAAATGTGTACATTTTACAAATGTTTCGACTACTAAAGATTTGGTAGCTGCATTTACAAAAAGTTTTTCTCCAGTGTAAGGTCTCGACGGGTGCATTGTTCAAGAGATTGAATGTAGGTCGTGATTTCATTCGCGTGATATCTCGGCTTATGTTCAATCACTACAACCTAAACGCGCATCTTTATCGCATTGGGCTCGCAGCAAACAATCTTTGTGATTGTGGCGATGGCTACCACGACATCGAGCATGTTGTCTGGTTGTGTATCCGGTTCCATGCTGATCGATCTCAGCTTTCCTGAGCATTGAGGGCACTAGGCAGACAATCGGATATCCCCGTCCGGAATATCTTAGGTAGTCGTGATCCTGATCTTCAGCTTCATCTATACCTGTTCCTCAGAAACGCCGATGTCAACGTTTGATGATGATTCCTCCGTTGTATCCCTGTATCATATCCCTCCTATCCAATCGATAAACTTTTACTTAGTCGCGGCAATGCATACACATACTCTTTACAGATACACAGGTCGAAGGTTGTGCAGGCCACTGATCATTCAACAAGAGCCAAAGGTTGTACCACTCATGGCCACTCTACACGAGCTGAAGATTGTACCGCCCAGTGACCATTCTACCCTGGATTCCTCGAGTCAAGAGAGACGCACCACGATTGATATGAGGTACAGACTAGGGGGGCGTCGCTGATCAATGGTCAGTTACACTCCAATAGGAAGTATCCCGTGTCGACCACACATACATAGTACTGGAGACTACAACATCCCAATTATGAGATCTTTGTAATACTAACCTCGAGCCAACCGCGAGTAATCGGTTACATATTACTAACATAGTTGTAAGACAAAAATTGTCAAAATATTGGACTCCCGGCCCCGTCAGGCTAACGCCACATGTACAGTTAGCAGTTGTATGGCAGCCCCCCATTAGAGAAGGGAGTGGAGTGTCTCACCGCCATAGAAACATTTATTGCACCCTAGAACCTCCATATGCTTGATTTTGTTTCATTTTCTTGATTAGTTTTCATGTAATGCAGAAATGTGTGTTTCATTTGTATGGCAGTTCCCCCTTAGAGAGGGGGGAGGAGTGTCTAACCACCGTAAAAACATTTATTGCACCCTAAAACCTCCATATGACTAATTTTGTTCCATTTTCTTAATTAATTCTCGAGTAATGCAGAAATTTGTGTTTTGTTTGTATGGTAGCCCCCCTGCGAGAGGGGGAAGAGTGTCTAATCACCATAGAAACATCTATTGCACCCTAAAACCTGCACGTGCCAAATTTGGTTTCATTTGCTTGATTAATTCTCGAGTAATGCAGAAATTTGTGTTTCATTTGTACAAACACAAACAAACAAAACACAGTATACTTCCAAGATGGCTGAAGAGTGCTTTTAGCGTGTTGGCCCACCTTAGGATATACTTCTACGCGCCTTGCTCTGAACGAAGCTAGAAATAAAAAGTTCATTTCATCAGTGAGAAAGAATTTAACAAGTGGTGACGAGGAAAGAGGACGCCGAGAAAAAAGAACGTCAAAAAATAAGGACGGCGAGGAATCATTTTCAATTGGTATTGTACATTTTTGTACAATTGAAAAATAATTTAAAAGCATCGCAGCCCATACACTGAGAGGAAAATTTAGTAAATATGACGAATTTTTTGGTACATGTTACCAATTCTCTAGTCATTTTCTACCCTACTAATCATTGGTACATGTTACAAAAAAAGAATGGTAGGCACATATGTCAAACAAACTACAAATTGTTGGTCCAACATTGGTGCAATAAAAGTGAAAATTTTGCTTCATATTTGTGAGAGGTAATCATCAGGGATAATGACAATATTTTTTAATAATTATTTTTAATTGAAAAAATTGTATTTGATTGCGTTTAATTCTACATACTTAGAATTCATTATACTAATAACTTATTCTATAAACAACATCAATAATTCTCGTTGAAATCATTCTATAAACTGCGTACAAGAGGCAAATTTTAATCGCAGCCTCAACCACCTCAATTTCATGAGCATTTCCAAAGCAAGTTCCCGTTCCTCTTCCTGCTGCATCGCTCTGATTTGCATTAGCTGATTAGCAGCTGATTAGCAGAGTGGCGGTAGAATTAGCACGTTTCATCCGTATTTTGTTCTCTCGTGTCCCTATGAAGAAAAGAAATACATATGTTAATGATATTAAATATGCAATAAATTATGTATGTTCACCTTAATTTTTTTTACGGTCGATGATGTGTTGAAGAAAGATTCCAACTCGCCGTTACCTTCAGTCCCATAGCTTGGATGGTTTTTGGTAAACAAGTATTACGAGTCTGGGATCATGCCAGCTGTAAAGACAAGGAAAAAGGTCAGTAGTGTTGTAATGTATAGAATATAACTGATGTTTATCCTTGGCGGGAATATAAAAACAGTTTCCCGACCGAGGTGACTGATGTAATGATGTAAAAAAAACGAATACTTATCTCCGATTTGTTTATGATGAATGATTGTACTGCATATAATTTTAAGGCCAACTAAAAAAAACAAAATATGGTATTAGGTCAATTATGTTAATATGGATAAAAATTTCTTGTGATATTTTCCCCGCCGAAAATATGAAAACAAATTCTCGGGGGAGATGAATACATAATTGAATTCAATAAAAACAAAGTGCTTACCTCCAAATCGCTTCGTCTCCAAAAGACAAATGGCGATTGCGAAGTGCGCACATCACAGTTGTTAGGTATGACAATAAAAACAAACTTACTAATGGTATGAAGTAAAATATACGAATTCCTGGTAGAAACATTCATTGCGTCTGACATCTTTTTTACGCAATTTTAGTAATATTTACAAAAAATGTGTATATTTTACCAATGTTTTTGCTACTAAAGATTTGGTAGCTGCTTTTACTAAACTATTTCTCCAGTGTAGACGCCAACGGACGCCATTACGCTGAAGGAATAATAGACTAGAGAATAGAATAGATAGAGAATTCCTTTGTTATCGGATTGAGGTGTCCTGTCGTTGATCTTAATCCGTCCGTTTCTGTCGGCTCGTCATTCTTGAGCAGTGTTGGATCGGGCTACACTGCAGCATCAATTGGCGGTTTCTGCGCTCGCCAAAGGGTGAAGTCCGCTAGCAGATACAACGATTTCAATCTGAGTCGGCAACAGCTGAGAGGCGTTTTTGATTCAAATTGGAAACGTGCTAACTATGACGCATCGCGGTCACTACGAATGAGTAAATGTGATGGTTCTCACTATACCCAATATTCGCTTGGTTCGGCAACAACGAATATCAGGTGTAGAAGGAAAATCAGGTATAGAAGGAGATCAGGTGTAGAAGAAAAAGAAAAATCATGGTTGAAAGTTCAACGCAGGATATCGATGAATTGCCGAATGGTTTTCCAAGGCGCTCGAAGAGACAAAGAAGAGCGAATGATAACGAAGATTATATCTATAATGTAGTTCACAGTTAGTGATATCGAATTATTGTATTAGCATTAGTGAAAATTCTCGAAATATTTAAAGTGGATTATAAATGTATATTTGAATTTTATGAAAGATGAAGGAAAAAGCCTTGAGAATAGTTTGAATTCTGAGCTTCCAAAAGGGAAGAGCTGAAGTGTTCGTAATATTTGTATATTTACCTTGATTGGTATAATGAGTAAATTATAATCTGAGTGTATATTCCTTTTAACGGTCACCAACACAGTTAAGTGCGCTACACATACAACGTCCCGTCACCGTGAAGTCAACGTGAAGGTATGAAATGTCAAATATTCTCCCATGAAAATCGTATGGTAGCATTCACATACACAATCACCGGCAATCTGACGTCGGCAAAGTAAATCCAAGAGAAGAGTTGACGGGACGGTGACGGTGACGACGAAGGTCTGAATGAAGCCAGAAATAAAAAGTAAAGGCATTCGTATTCGAGTGCTTACATCGAACAGTTGATTTACTTTCATTTTATCAGTGAGAAAGAATTTAACAGGAAGGAGTGTCTAACCACCATAGGAACATTTATCGCACCCTAAAATCTTCACATGCCAAATTTGGTTTCGTTTGCTTGATTAATTCTCGCGTAATGCAGAAATTGGTGTTTTATTTGTATGGCAGCAACCAGAATATCCAGAATTTCTTTGAATTCATCGTCCATACTTTGGAATGAATCTTTACTCATTTAACGAGGAAAGCAGATCGACAGTGGATGAATTGTTGATTTAAAAAAAAGTGATGCTATTCAATTCATTTGATTATATATATCTTTATTATGATAACACGCTTGAATTTGATTCTGCTTTAAATCTGATCTGACGAGCGAATGTTATAAAAAATCTTATTACACTTACTATGAATTCAATTCGTATCTACACATTATACAAAGTAATGTTGTTCCTCGAACATAATCTCATTATTATTTCTTAGATTTGTCAAATATTCTGGTTACATGAAATTATATAGCACTGTTTTGAAAAGCCTTGAAATGTATTTGCGTTGTGGAAATAATTCGGAACTTGCATTTTGAATAATCAGAAAATCGACTGAATTGATTTGCAACGATCATACATATTAATGAATAAGTTTAGTAGAGCTTTGTATTAGGAGAATTTAATTAAATGTAAGCAATATACATGTGCAGACCAGAGATCCATTATGGCAGTTCTCATTTTGAACCAGGAAAAATTTGGCAGCGATTTCAGTATGTTATTAATGGCTAATTTTTATTCTGATAAAGTAAAAAGTACAAAAAAATCAGGAGAAATCAGGCAAAATTTAGTGATTGTCAGGATATCAAGGAACGTGCCAAAACATTTGGAAAATCCTGAAAAATCAGGAAGGTTGGCATATCTGCTCACATCTGTTGGAGTTAGTGCTTTCCAAACATCTAGTGTTTAAATAGCTGAAGGAAACATGAGCTGGTATAAATTGATGTTGATTTAAACAAGAGTAACTAATCCTTCGTTCAATGCAGCAGTTCCTGACGTTACAATTCACTACTAGCAAAAGGTCTTGGGATGCCCTTACGTGACGATTAATATATTCTGTTTTGACGGGATATCTGTCGATTAATTCTGATTACTGGCTTGATTATCCCTTGATACCAATGAATCTCAAATCTAAAAATGAGCCTAAAAAATTAAAAAATGGTAGGTTATATCAAAGATATAACTGCAAGGTTGACGTGGGACTACCTTAGCTTAGCAATCATATATTTGTATTGATTAAATGTTTAATTGAATGAAACAATTTCCGAATTCAATTGAATCCAATATATTTGCTTTGTGAGTAAAAAGATTGTATGATGCCATGTAAGATCAATTCATGCATTGTGATAGATTATGTTCTTCGTTACAAGTAAATTAAGGACTGTCATCCTTTTGCGTTTGGTATGATGGCATCTTGGTTTTGAAGTCTTTGTTAGGCAAACACATTTCAGTCGGAACAAAAATGCCCCCGATTTTCATGAATTTGTAATGCCAATTTCCCCAGGCACCTTGGTTCTGAAGTCTGTGTTGGGAATGTTAGAGTGGGCAACCCCTCGCTACTTGTCATACCTTGATATAGAATACTGTGACAGCACCACTTGTGTGCTTACCTTTGTATCACATACCTTGATACTGTTCGTCATTCCAAATTATATATTCATCGAGAATAAACGTGTTTCCTTTCTTTGCTAATTCCCGCGTGTTAAATCTTTTTTCCAAGCCCATCCGAAATACCGTTTTTAGGTTATGGGCCCAGTGTCGTTATTGTTCGACGGGTTTAAGTGAAAAATCGGTTTCGTGTGATGGAAGAGGAAAAGTACGAGCGGCACTTTCTTCCGCTGTTCGACGGCTCGAACTATGCCGCATGGAAGTATCGGATGACGATTCTCCTGGAGGAGCAGGAGCTCTTGGAGTGTGTCTATACGGATGCGGACACAGTTGAGGCGCTGAAGGACGCGCCGGGTGATACTGCGGATGTGATAGAAGCAAAAGGGAAGCGTCGCGAAAAGCGTGCTAAGCAAGACCGGCGGTGTAAATCTTTACTCGTGTCGAGAATCCACGATTCTCAATTGGAGTACATTCACGATCAGAAGACTCCGAAGAATGTGTGGGACGCCCTCCAGCGGGTGTTCGAGCGACGCAGCATAGCTAGTAGAATGCATCTGAAGAGACAGATGCTCACACTTCGATTCGACGGCGGAACGTTGCAGCAGCATTTTCTTAAGTTTGATCGACTTGTGCGGGAATATCGGGCTACCGGTGCGGCGTTGGAAGAGCTCGATGTGGTGTGCCACCTGCTGTTAACGCTTGGATCTTCATATTCGACTGTTGTGACAGCATTGGAAACAATGCCCGAGGAGAATCTGTCCATCGAGTTTGTGAAATGCAGACTGTTGGATGAGGAGACGAAGAGAAAAGGCGTAGAGTTGTGTGTCCCGAAAAATGAGGCTGCGTTTTCCGGTACGAAGCAACATCCGAAGACGAAGAAGAAAATAAAGTGCTTCGGGTGCAAAGTTGAAGGACACAAATTGTCCGAGTGTCCGAACAAGAAGAATTATGATTCGGAGAAGAAAAGTGACAAAAATAAATCGAAGGCTAACGTAGCCGAAACGAGTGGCGTGTGTTTTGTGGGGGTGAAAGAAGGACGACTGAGAAAAGTGCATTGGTACATTGACTCAGGTTGCTCCGATCACTTAGTGAACGATAAATCGTTATTCGAAGACATGACGCGGCTAAAGACTCCCGTGGAGATCGCCATTGCGAAGGACAATGTAACGATAAGGGCGGAGTATTCGGGAACCGTGAAAGTGATGAGCAACGTCGCTGGGAAGCAAATAGAGTGCACGGTGAAAAATGTATTGTATGTGCCGGATTTGCGATGCAATCTTTTCTCAGTGATGCGTGTCGATGAAGCCGGGATGACAGTTGTGTACAAAAACGGAAAAGTCGAAATCCATCGTGGTTGTGAAATCGTCGCGTGTGGTTCTCGAGTCGGTAAGCTGTACCAGTTAGACTTTTGCAGTCAGCGACGTGGTGAAAGTTCGATGTTGACGACCGGTCGTGTGTCAAAAGATCTGGAACTGTGGCACAAACGTCTTGGCCACCTAAACGTGCGTAGTATCGAAAAGTTAAATCGAGACGAGATGGTAACGGGACTGAAGTTGTCACATACGGATAAAGACAGTGTTGTGTGTGAGTCGTGTTTGATCGGCAAGCAGACGCGGAATCCATTTCCGTCTCGTACAGAAAAGAGATCGTCGCGAGTGCTTGAACTTATTCATTCGGACGTTTGTGGTCCGGTTACGCCAGTCGGTGTCGGTGGCGCGAAATACTTTGTGACTTTCGTGGATGATTGGAGCCATTTTTGTATGGTATTTCTCATTAGTGCGAAGAATGAAGTGTTCGAGTGTTTTCGCGACTACGAAGCGGCTGCAACGGCAAAGTTTGGTCAACGGATCAGTCGTTTGCGGTGCGATAACGGCGGTGAATACCGGAGCAAGCATTTTGAAAAGTTCCTGAAGCAGAAGGGTATTATCGTAGAGTGGACGGTTCCGCACACACCCCAACAGAACGGGGTCAGCGAGCGGATGAACCGCACTCTGGTAGACAAGGCCCGGACGATGCTGGAGGATTCCGGTATCAGCAAATGCTTCTGGGGAGAAGCCGTGCAGACGGCTGCGTATCTTTTAAACCGCAGCCCCACGAGTGCGATCGACAGCAGTGAGACTCCGTACGAGCGATGGGAAGGTAACAAGCCTGACTTGGCAAAGCTTCGGGTGTTCGGGTGCAGCGTGTTCGTTCACGTTCCTAGGGAACAACGAGGTAAGCTTGATGCTAAATCATGGAAAGGAATTTTTATTGGTTATGCCATCAATGGTTATCGGGTATGGAATCCGAACCAGCGGAGAATAGTTCATGTTCGTGACGTTGTGTTCCTGGAAGTTTCTTCTCCCACCAAAGCAGTTGAAGGTGTGTCATCTGATGATTTATTCTTAGTGAAGGCAGCTGACGATGGCTCAGTGCGCGGTTCAGCGGGGGCTGACTTGGAGAATGAATCGAGTAATGCCGAATCGGAGGTATTTGAGGATGAAGAGTTCAACAGTGTTAGTGAGGGAGACGAATCCGAGGAAGAAGCAGAGAACCAAACAGCGAAGCGGAAGCGGACGGTCCCTGGCTGGCACAGGGATTATGAAATGGAGTACGCTGCGTACGCGCTGAATGCCGCAAGCTACGTTGAGGAGCTCCCAAACTCACTAGCTGAAGCTCGGAAGCGGCACGACTGGGATAAATGGAAGGTTGCTGTAAATGAAGAGATGCAGTCCCTGATGAAAAATCAGACCTGGGAACTGGTGAAACTACCAGAGGGCCGAAAACCCATCACGTGCAAATGGGTATTCACAGTGAAGAGGGGTGTTGACGGCCAGCCTGACCGTTATAAGGCTCGCTTAGTAGCAAGAGGTTTCAGCCAGCAGTTCGGTTTCGATTATAATGAAACATATTCCCCGGTTGCAAGATTGGACACCCTGCGTACAGTGCTGGCGTTTGCGAACGAGAGAAAGATGATGGTCCATCAAATGGACGTTCGAACCGCCTTTTTGAACGGTTCGCTCACCGAAGAGATTTTTATGACGCAGCCTGAGGGGATGAAGAGTGATGGAAATCTTGTGTGTCGTTTGAAGAAGTCTCTGTACGGACTTAAACAAGCTTCCAAAGCATGGAACGACCGATTCGACCAAGTCATCCGTGAATGTTTGGGTTTTCAGCGAAGCCTGAACGATCAGTGCCTCTACATATGGTCAACGAAGAATGACATCGTTATCATCGTTTTGTATGTAGACGACGTTGTGATTGTGGGTTCGACATTGCAGGCCGTAGAACGCGTGAAGAGTTGCCTCTCACGTGAATTTGAGATGAAGGACATTGGCGAAATAAAGTGTTTCCTCGGGATGAACATCAGCTACGACAGAGAGCATGGAGTGATGCAGATCGACCAGCGACACTACCTTCAGGAAGTCTTGCGACGGTTCAAGATGGAAGATTGTAAGCCTTGTTCGACGCCAATTGAGAACCGGCTAAAACTTCCGAAGGGTGAAGAGGAAAAGCGAACTGTGCAACCCTATCGCGAATTAGTGGGTTGTCTCATGTATGCGTGTTTGACAACGAGACCTGATCTGGCAGCTTCTGTTAACTTTTTCAGTCAGTATCAGAGTTGTCCAACTGATGAGCACTGGACGCATTTAAAAAGAATCCTTCGTTACATCAGAGGATCTCTGGATGTAGGACTTGTCTACCTTCGAGGTAAAGGAAAGGAGTTGGAGGTATATTCGGATGCCGACTGGGCAAACGATCCCAACGATAGGCGATCAGTGAGCGGTAGCGTGTTTAAGGTGTTTGGGTCGACTGTGGCATGGATCACTAGGAAACAACATACTGTTGCGCTCTCTTCGACGGAGGCTGAACTGACAGCTTTGTGCGTTGCCGTTTGCCATGGATTATGGATGCAGCGCCTGCTCCGAGACTTGGGTTGTAAGGTTGATACTCCCGTGACGTATTTTGAAGACAACCAATCAACGATTCGCATCGCAGAGGATTCCAAGGGATTCGGAAGGTTGAAGCATATAGATGTGAAGTTTTTCTTTCTGAGGGACTTGGTTAAACAAAAGCAAATCGTTCTTGAGTATGTCCCAACATCGATTCAGCAGGCAGATATGCTGACCAAGGGTCTACCTGTTGCGGCCTTTCGACGGAACTGCTTAGCCATAGGGTTGGCAAGCTGCAGTGGTTGAGCGGGGGTGTTAGAGTGGGCAACCCCTCGCTACTTGTCATACCTTGATATAGAATACTGTGACAGCACCACTTGTGTGCTTACCTTTGTATCACATACCTTGATACTGTTCGTCATTCCAAATTATATATTCATCGAGAATAAACGTGTTTCCTTTCTTTGCTAATTCCCGCGTGTTAAATCTTTTTTCCAAGCCCATCCGAAATACCGTTTTTAGGGAAAACACGTATATCGGAACAAAAATGCCCCCGACATACATGTATTTGCCATGCCAATTTCCCCACGCTCCATGGATTTGAAGTCTGTGTTAGGGAAACACATTTCAGTCGCAACAAAAATACCCCTAACTTTCATGTGTTTGCAATGCAGATTTCCCCAAGGCTGATTGGTTTTGATGGCTGTGTTAGGGAAACTGTAGATCGGGCCAATCAAAACAAGGCAGTTAGGGCGTGTAGATAACGCCTAACATTTTACAGTTATTCAATTGTTTCTCTAATGAAAAATAACATTTTATTCATTGCGATAGAAGCATAGAAATATTCCCTATCAATCCCTATCAATCATTTTCCCGATCCAGTAAGAAATGTTCGAGTTATAAGCATTCAGAATCTTTCATTTTCTCCTGCATGTTCTGTGTTTAGGTTTTCATTTTACCCTCCATATACTCCGGTTAAACGTAGTCCCACGTCAAAAATATTGGACCACCGTATTTAACTGCTTCAGTAATACCGAGGTGCCCTAGCTTTATTTAGCACCCTGCAATAATAGCCGGAATAAGCTTGTGTTTAACAGTCAAGACAAAATCATGATTCGGTAGATTTGGCTCAGGAAACACACCTCTTTCGGTCCCAGAATCGAAGCTAGTTGCTCAACTCTATATGGATTGAAGGAATTTATTTAAGAATAAAAATGGAATTTTGTTACGTAACGATCACGGCTACCCCCTCACCCTATGGCACATTAGGTATCGAAATCTCGAGCTCCCTCCTCCCCCCTACTTGCGTTACGCAATTTGTGCACGAATTACTTGATCACATTTTGTGAAAGGTGGTGAGCTAGAAACTAGGACCTAGATTCCATCGAACTAGTAATTTAATTGTGGTGTGGTTTGTGATGCCGCGTGATAGATTTGCCTAATATCAAATTCCTCTCTTTTCCATATTCCATGTTCACCGGAGCTTATTCCGACCATATCTCCGGAATCAGTTGAGCGATTCCAACCATATTCGATAGTGACATCTAGAATTAGAATACTTTCCATTCGACGGTTGCCACATTCAAACTGTTAACTGGCAAATTTAGGAGGCCGGTGTGGCCCCCATGGGGTGCCGGTTTCACTCGCATTGGTTGGTTAACTCTGTTTATATGTCAGCATTGAAAATTGACTATTACTTGAAAAATTGCCCTTATATCTCATGGATTTTTTTTTATTCTTTATTTAAGAGGCTTTCAATCTCCTGGGCTGGTTCGCCTCTGTAGTGACGGCAGTAAATATTGCCGCAAGGTACAACAACTTACATAAAATGTATATAAAACATTAACGAAAGAAGAACGCATTAAAACATTTTTAAATAAATTGAATAAAAAATACTAGTTTTTCTCCAATTGCTGCTTGCTTTCTGAACCAGCTGGTAAGGATGTCCTCGGACCATGGCTCCAGGCCAGTGGAGAGGAAGCCGTACCGTTGAAGATGCCGAGAAGTTCTTATTCTCGGCATCTTCAACGGTACGGCTTCCTATATATCATGGAAAATAATTTAGACATTTCAATTCTGTGAGGAAAACATAACAATATGTGCCCTCAGATCTCACGAAACAATACTTTCCCTTATGGGACCTTGCTTTCCACCAGTTCCCCTATTAATAACACAACAATGGAAGCCTCATATCAACAGTCCCGCTGTGTATGGTCCAACTGGTGACCATTCGAACGATAGCAATATTCTTACGCCGAAAAAGACGACATGTGTATCGATAAGATAGGAATACTTTACGCCTAAATGGCTACTGTGTAATATACAACAAATTATCGTGAGATAAAAATGTACACGAATAAATTCGGCTCTGTTACAGCTAATTGCTAAATGAGCCTAATAAAATAAACAGATGGGATGAAAAAAACGATATACGATGCGTTTTACACTGATATGCGATATAATACTGCATATCGCGATACTAGGATGATCGTTATACCGATATACGACTAAATTCATCAATAATATAGAAAATCGTGTTTTTGCATTTTATATGATTTCGGATACACATGATGCATCCTTTGATTGATATTTTATACGTTTGTAATTTGATACGAATTTATTTGCAACCTTGCATGGGCAAAAGTTACACGATTTAATGTTGGTTGGGTGGTGCACTTGCATTCTGTTTAAGATGCGAATGTCATTTCCTGTTGCTGTAAATACTCTTTTGTGGGCATAAACGACATATTTTACAAATGAACCAAAATAAAGTTTATAAACTGTGCACAAGCGTATTGTGTTTCGTTTACAAACAACACAGTAAATTTCCAATATCACTGCAGAATGGTTCTGACGTATTGAACCACCTCACAGATGACACGATTTTTTGTATGCTTCTCGAATGTAAACACATTTCGACCTTTCTGGCTAACACCGCAATGGACTAATCACAGCAAAAAACTATTGACGTTTCCATTTTGGAACATTGTGTACGAATGGTACAAATGTTGCGGCAGTGACGCTTTCCAAGTTGTGAATAAACCTTGTACTATTAAAAGTAAAATATTTTAATTTTGGAAAGTTCTGGTTGATGCGATGGCATTGAAAACCTATGGCGACAAGCCTCTGAGCTTCCAAATTGAGGAAAATGGAGAATATTTCTGTATTGGCTCGGAGGTAATAATGTGTGAGAGCTACGAACTAAACACAATCTTGCGGCATTACGTCCTAATGCAATTGAATTTGATGTTAACAACTCTTCTAGGTGGGAAATTATCTCCGATTGTTTCGAGGTGTGCTCTACAAGAAATACCCGGGCATGGTTCGGCGGATGTTATCTCCAGAGGAACGAAAGAAATTGCTTGACTCCGGTATTAGTAATCAGTTTCTAGCAAGTTCGGTGTCTCTACTGAAGGCAAACGAAGTGCAGGATATTCTAGATGGGAACGATGAAAAATACAAAGCCGTCTCAGTTACAACAACTGAACCTCCGGCTCCAAGGGAGAGCAAGTCGAGCAAAAAGCAACCACCGTGGGTACCTACAATGCCAAATTCCAGTCATCTGGATGCTGTTCCACAAGCAACTCCCATAAACAGAAATCGTGTTTACAATAAGAAAATACGTACATTCCCGATGTGTTTCGACGATACGGATCCGACGTTGAACGTGGAAAACTCTTCTCAAACGGAAGTCTTGGTTCCAATCCGATTGGATATGGAAATTGAGGGACAAAAGCTGCGTGATACTTTTACTTGGAATAGAAATGAGTCAATGATAACACCGGAGCAGTTCGCAGAGGTTCTCTGTGATGATTTGGACTTGAATCCAACGCCATTTGTGCCGGCTATAGCCGCCGCTATTCGTCAACAGATTGAAGCTTATCCGAGCGAGCCGATTGTACTCGAGGAAGGTTCCGATCAACGCGTGCTGGTCAAATTGAACATCCACGTTGGAAACACTTCGTTGGTCGACCAGGTCGAATGGGACATGGCCCAGAAGGATAATAATCCGGAGGATTTTGCTATCAAGCTATGCGCTGAGCTAGGGTTGGGAGGGGAATTCGTTACAGCTATTTCCTACTCGATTCGTGGTCAGTTGTCTTGGCATCAGCGAACTTACGCGTTCAGCGAAGCACCGCTTGCCACGGTGGAGGTTCCCTTCAGGACGCCAAGCGATGCGGATCAGTGGGCACCATTCCTGGAGACGCTCACCGATGCCGAAATGGAGAAAAAGATTCGTGATCAGGATCGCAACACCAGACGTATGCGCCGGTTGGCTAACACCTACACGTAGATATAATTTTAAAGTAGATGGTAAGGTAAACTAATTTGTGACTTTCTGAGTACAGCAAAATATATATGTCCGTATAGTGATTGAGTAATTGCTTGCTTGTAATTTATAAGAATCTCCCTTTTTACAATGTTTGATTCATATCGAAGCATAATGCCTTTTTGACGTAGAACTTCGTCTTTCTTTAAGGGTGCCTAATCAGAAAACAGGTCACGTTTCAATGAAATAAAGTTAACGTTAATAACTATTTTTTGCTGCCAAGGGATTTTGGCGATTTACATACCAAACGAATCGGAAATTCACTAAGATTTGTTTGATATGCTGGAAATTACAATACTCTGGTGTGTAAATAGTTTTATTTGATGAAAACTAGAAGCATTTCCATTTTTCCATACATTTGTTTTGCTCATTCGTGAAATTTCCTACCCGTGCCATCAATAACGAGCATCTTATCGACGAACAACGGAGGGGAAAGTCTCCATGAACAAAGGAAAAGAAGAAGAAGAACGAAGTGGAGTATTTGCCTAAAGTATAAAAATTGAATCTCGCTGAGGCAACCTTTCAGTATCGTTCTGTATTCGAAGCAATGAACATCGCTTGTTCTTCTTTGTTTTGTATCATCACATGTCTTCGTTTTGGATTGAGCTGTGGAAGCGACCAAATTGCTCATTCGCTGATGTATCTGGTATTGTAATCATTACTTCGAACTGACGCCAATGCATAATGTTCTGAACTACACAATTGTGTGAGGAATCATCAAGCTAGGCTATCATCGGCTCACCAGGAAAAAAATAGTACTGGAATTTAGTTTGTGATTTGGTTTCACATGACAGTAGCAAAACACCAAGGATGACAGCTAAACTAATCGAGACCGGCAATATTAACAATACATGGTGAAGCAGGCGTTAAGGTTGTGCGTCAAATAATTATTTGGGGAATATCACGCTAAACCATCGTGAATGTCGTGCTTGAATGTTATGAGTTATTGGAGTTCGCGTGCCAGTCGCAAAACTACCTTCAACAAGTATGGCATTTGCGCTAATCTTTATCATAATGAAGCAATCCAACTCTTTTCGAGGTTATAGGGAATCACAGAAAGAGCAACAAAGTACATGTCGTTATGGAGTTTTGTATGCGATTTGGTTTCACTTGCCAGTAGCAAAACTTTCTCCAGTAAGGATCACATTTGCGCTTATCTCGAGAATGAGAAAGTAATGCAACTTTTCTCGAGGCCAGTAATATTAGCAGAAGCGTTTGTTTTGAGAATAGCGCAAAATGAAAATTTCGCACCATTCTAAAATAATATCCGAAGTTATAAACTAGCAACTTGAACAAAAAAAACATCATAGTTCTACGTCAACAATGCGGTCATGTTTGGATACAACCTTCTATATTTTTTTCAAATTCGTTTATTTTTACAGGCTCAGTAACATTAAGGAACTCAAAGGATCGCTTCAATTCGTTGAAGAGCGATTTCTCATGTTTCGAGCCACTTTCCATAATTTTTTCATCGACGTTTCGCGTGGCAAAGCTTTTAGGAAATTTCGCTAACATGCACGTTCTTTCCCTTCGATCAAGTTTTTAAATTCATTCTCATGGGCTAAATATGTTTGAAATTTTCGATGGTTCTCCGTTTCCGAACAGCTTTAAATGCACACGATTTTTCCACACAAAGTTTGTTATATTCCCCCAAAGGAGGTAAACCATCTCTAGAATTGATAACTACAGCAATCGCGTCCGCATATTGACGAATTTCATGTCAACTCGACTGGTCGTTGGCAGCACCATCTCAGGTATCAGTGAAAGGTTGTAAGCAGAGATGGCAACCTTCCTGATTTTTCGGGATTTTCCAGACAGGTTTTTCAAATTAGTGCTAGAAAATTTCATGCCAGATTGTCTGACGAATTTATGAAATTACAACGAGATTAAGTTTCAGGAACAACATTGTTTCATCGGGAATAATATGTATGTAGATGTATCCCCAGAGTTATTAATGTAAGAATACGTTTCAGAGTATAAGATTATTCAAGGGAAACATTCACAGTCAATATAAAAAAGGTTTAATAAGTAATTTGTTCGTCTGATTCAAAGCAGAATCCACTTTTATGATGGAACTATGGTAAATATATCTACAACCGTACTAAATATCATAAAATTAGGAAAAATTCAACAAGTCTTCCACTGCTGATATGCTTTTCTCATTTGTTGAGTAAAGATTCTTTCCAAAGCATGGACGATGAATTCAGTGAAAATTTGAATATAAATTGCTCTGCAATTGACTGTAGTGATGCTGTAGGGTTTTCGGAAAAAATATAAACGATAAAAAGGGTCGGCGAAACACTAGCATATCCGCATAAGCGGGGATTTACACCATGCTTATTAATTGTTCTACATATCCGGTCTTCACGCGAAGAAAGATATACTCTGTTTCTGGTAGAATTTGGAATGGATTCTGTATTATGAGATGCTACCAAGCAACCTGTTTCTCACATATATGGCACGCAGCAGTTTTCGACGAGGAAGCAAATATGTTCTGGAAGGATAGAATATTCAAGCTGTGTGAAAAATGACGAAAGATTGAGAGACAGAACTATGGATATAAAATTAAATTATAATGCTTTGAATGAAAATTATGTTTTTGATTTCCCAAAAATCGTCATTAACTTTTTGGACAACCCATTATGAGCTATCTTGATTTATCCCGATTTTTATTTTCATTCTTCCTGATTTTTTAAAACTATAGTTGTTAACCCTGGTTGTGAGTGTAAACACATGGATCCTTTAAGAGAAGGTGGAAGTCAAGACGGGTCTATGGTACTAGGTGAGGCCGTTTCGTCACTAAGTTGGTTAGGGGAGCGGTATATGAAAAAAGTACGGAAGAAAGCAGAAGGGGAATTATTTGCTTGAAGCGTGAAACAGACAGGCTGATCACGAGCGTGCTTGGGCACAGGCGTATTGTGCTTTGTTTACCAACAAAACACAGTAGACTCCAAGATGGCTGAAGAGTTATTTTAGCAAGTTGGCCCACCTTAAGGCTGATTTAGACGATGCCAGTCAGCGCTCTAGTTGAAGTATCCAGTGAACAGAGAACAGACACTCTGTTCAAGATACTTGTACCAGTATCGAACAAGTAATTGGCCTCTAACTTGAACAGAGTGTCTGTTCTCTGTTCACTGGATACTTCAACTAGAGCGCTGACTGGCATCGTCTAAATCAGCCTTTAGGATATACTTCTAGGTGCCTTGGTGGAAGCTAGCCACAAATAGCTGCCTAAGGCGGCTCGCACACCGGAGCAATAAGCAACTAGCAACTGTTAACATGCAATAAGCAATATTATCGCCAATGGATTTTTCCATTTAATTTTTGTTGATCTCGCACACCGACGCAATACGATATCTCTGTCGCCTTTACAGAGCAACACATGTCGCTAGCAACATGGCTGTCGGTTGAAGAGCAACTTATCGCCCATATTTTGACAAGTTTCGTACATTAAGCCGATTGTTTGCATAATGTCAGGGGTTTTTATTGCTCTGGTATGCGAAGAACAACAAAATATGTTGCCTGTTGTATATTGTGTATTGCAGTTTGCTAGTTGCTTATTGCTGCTGTGTGCGAGCCGCCTAAATGGCGCTCATTTCTTTCATCTCCCTCCCTCACCCCTCGTCGGGAAATCAAAAATTTTGCGAAACAGTGTGAAGAAAATTATCGTTTTCGCACACTTCCCATCAAGTAATATCAACCAAACTCTAATCGATTATTCACAAGATATTAAATTTTCATCTGCTGTCGCATTGTATAGTGAACAACGTCGGAAAACTCGAGTTAGTGCTCTGAAAGTTGATTATTCACCTTAAGGTGAAGGTGGAAGCTAGCCATTGTAGTAGTATAGGTAAACCCACGTGTAAAAATGGGGAAATAGTGTTTGTGAGAGAAGAGCAAAGCACACGTAAATAGATCAATTCACTTATCAGACTGTGTGACGCTTCATTAACACGAGTCTTTGAATACATTTGAAAAAAATTACAATTCAATACTAAAGTAAAATGTATGAACAATATGTTCCGATGAACAATTGCAAAAATAAATACATATAGAAGGTGCATTTGCATAAGAAGTGAAATTCTGATTATACGCGAGCGTAACATGGGCAAATTCATAACACATGCGAATTGGGGCTCTTTTGGTATTAACAAGTTCTTCCGCATAGTAACTCGATGTTGATAATTCCTTAATATTTTCCTTCATTGATCGTATTGTTTTCACATATTCACGTTGGAGAACCTTTACCCTTCCTTCTCTTCGTTGGCCGAAGCATTTTGATTGAATGTAATACTTTTCCGTTTACTGTTTTTGAAAGCATAGGCAGCTGTGGCAGTGTTCCGAGCTCTGCCATACAATTTTCTTACCCAATGTTAAAGTTGCTAAAACTTACATTATAGACCCATTAAACGTTGAAATAATAATTGTATTAATATCAACACAATTTTACTCTATTGATTTTCATGACATGAAACGCTATGGCTAAGGAATAACATTTTATTGAGTGGTTTTTATAGCCGTTTCGATGATGTTGTCTGGCATCAGTGTCGAAAAAATAACGATGCTTTCACCCGTACAAACAAAACCATTGCCGAAGATTGAAAAATGAAAATTTAACTTTCAGAGCACTAACTCGAGTTTTCCGACGTTGTTCACTATACAGTGCGACAGCAGATGAAAATTTATTATCTTGTGAATAATCGATTAGAGTTTGGTTGATATTACTTGATGGGAAGTGTGCGAAAACGATCATTTTCTTCACACTGTTTCGCAAAATTATTGATTTTCGGGCGAGGGGTGAGGGAGGGAGATGAAAGAAATGAGCGCCATTGTGGCAGCCATATGTGGGTAGCTTCCACCTTCACCTTAAAAGAAAATATTTTAATCTATATAATGTGCCTTTTTTTCTATTTTTAATCTATATAATGTGTCTATTCTTTCTAATCAGTGTGTGTTATGTGAACTCGTATGCCATGTATATTGGTTCAGAAGAATTCAACCTATTGTTGATAGGAATTTTGATTGACAAGTGATCACTACCGGTGGGATCCTGGATTACATTTCACTTGCAATCTGACGATAGTGAATTCGAGCAAAGCGAAAGGTTAAGATCAGTTGGATTAGGTACACGCCTTGTTTACCCAGTGTTCGAAACGGTCATATTGACTACAAATATATTGATACAAAGGTCATAAATCAACAATGAACGGTTGTCGTCGTACTGTTCCCCTCCCAAGACGGCTCCGTGAGAGTTTAAGTATCCCTAGATGTACCGTAGCTCAGGAAGGAGTCAGCACATGTATGCAAGCTGCTTGCGGCTTACCGCAGCTCTCGGTGGTCCATACAAGCTGACAATACAGAGATCATTCCTCTTAAGGATAATGACTTAACTGTTAACGTATGGTACCAAGCTATGCGATTCTACAAGATAACTCGATGATAAAGGCGAAATGTGGGATTCGTTCTTTCAATTGGCTATTGGTTCGAAAAATAATTTCTAGAGTAAAAACAAAAACCATCAATTTCATTTATTAAAAAACCGTAAAATTACATTTTGGCATTTCTACATAGATGATTTCCAAATATTTCATCATTGGTTGGATGCTATGTAAACTATTTCCTTCGCACCTTTTTTATCGTCACTCCAGCTACCTTGAACTCAACGTCCATAGCTGAATGGCCCGTTGTACTTTGTACAATAGTTTGTACTTTCTGCTGAGTGACAGTGCTTGAAACAGGACTAGAGATCTTTTTTTGGACGATCAGTGGATGCTTCGATTGATCGTTTCGATGATACGATTTCGGGGCATTACAACCGACTGCTTGGCGTGCGTTACAACTTTCATCTCCACTGTCATCATCCTCGCAAACTTGTGAAGCGCTATTTTGTCGCATGCTGCTTAAAAAGCTTATAATGTCTACCGCATCACACGACTCATCTAATTGTTCCAGAAATCCGCTATATTGCTCCTCCTTTCCATCACCCAACTGAAAATCATCTTCATCGCACAATTTGCTTCTTTTCGAGTCTCGACCACAAAGGGAAAGCTCTGGCGATTGCAGCCTCTTTCGAGATTCCGATTTGTGTTCCGTAACTGACGTTGCGCTCGGCAACGGTTTCATATCTATGACGGAGGTAGACGGCGGCGTTAAGCGCGGTTGTTTGTAAAGCGCACCCAATAGTGTCAGGGCCTTTTTTTGGACACCTCCCGAATTCTCAACACGCTGTTCCCTGGGGGGGCGTTTCGGTTTCGCTATTTTTGTAGTTTCTGGCTGCCTTTCGGTTACCGTAGTGCACTGCCGTTGAAAATCTCTACCTTTGACAAATTTTCCACCGCTGCTAGGATCCAAACTGTTATTCGATTGCTTCCCAAATGTCATCAATGGTTTGAAATTGGACTGTTGAACATGCTGAACATGCAATGCCGATATACTTTGTGAATAATCATTATCAGGATTCCCTGGGAATGTCAACTCTAGGGACTGCTGACCGGTATCGTGTGAAGTGTGACTAATTTGAGGAATATCAATTATAGGCGCTTCCACATCCTTCATCGTTTCCTCGGGAATCTCATCAACAAAGTAATAGCAATTGGTGTGTTCATCAAAAATTCGGGAAGAAGTCTGACCTGGCTCCGATTTCATTGTCGGTGACGACGGAGGATGTTCTCGAAATGCGCGACCACTGTCCGGAGACATCATGTTATATGTTCTAGACATTCGCAGGATATTACTTGCGGTCTGTATAATCTGCTGGATGCACGATTCATCTACATTACCTCTATCCGAAACCGTTTCATCTGCAACGGAAGCATCTTCTTTATCTTCGTACTCCACTGGTTCTTCTTTTATTTGCACTTCATCGTCGTCTATAACAATTATATCATCGCAATCCTGCACATTTTTCTGTTGGGAATCTGCTATGTTTGGCTTCGGATTGAATTTTAGTCTCTCCGGATTGCATTGCTCCCAAACATCCTGATGCAGTTCTATTTCATTGGGTGTTGCCTTCTCCAAGTGAATCCAACGCCAGGCATGCGGAGTAAGCTTAGTAACCTCTACTGGAGCGTTCCTCCGTTTGGAAGATCGATTGTACGTCTTTTTGGGAGCATGTATTACCTTTATATCCAACTCCAAATTATTACTGTAAATCGGTGTGATTGACGAAGTATTACGTCCGCTCACACAAGGATCATTTTCCTTTGCATCCACTCTCGCCACGGATACCACGGCGGAGCTATCAGGAACTGTACCCTCATTTGCACTACCGGAAACGCTGGAATTGCACAAACCGTGCGTTTTTTTGACCTTCGAGTCAGAATCTGCCTCTGCTAATCCTGTTTCAGGAGAACTGCATCGAGTTGCATCCGCAAGCGTTTGTGTTCTGAGGCTGGCTGATTCAGGTTCTAGTTTTTCCGGCTCAGGATTCGGTGATCCGTGTTTCGAAGAACTTTGGCTGACTGCTTCATCAATCTCCTCGATGACAAAATCGTTCACACTGGTAGCAACAGAAACATCACTTTCGATGTCAGATTCCAGCTCGGTGGTGGATTCAGATGGCAACGCCGTGAGAATTGATTCATCCTGCCCTAGAAAAAGATAAAGGATAACGAAATATTATACTATGAAATACATTTTTCAATACCAAATAGATACTTCAAGATGGGAAGAGGGAATAGTGACAAATGACACGTAATTGGATTGCAGAAACTTTGAATGATAAAAAACCAAACAAATTAATCTATTTCGACTGCAAACAAAAGCTGTTTACTGTGGGCTTATTGAACCCCATAGCTCTCGCTGCTGATGTGTAGGGTGTTTCACGTTGTTTTTTTGCCAACTCAAAGGTCAGACGAAGGATATTGGAAATAAGGATCTCAAGTTCGAGCAGGTGACGGGCAAACTCCTGTTCGTGGTCCGGGGTAAATAATGTTGGTCCCAACTACCGAAGATGTGGCCGATGAGCCTTTTTTGTTGACCTACTCAATGTTGGTTCTGGCTGTTTTCAGCTGAGTATCAACGCAGCTCTGACGTTTTGTCTTCTAAACATAAACACGAGACATCTATAAAAACTAAGGACGCATTTTTCCTGTCAGTGAGACACAAAGCAGGTGTCGGTTTTACCCTGACTGAATATGTTGATTTCACCCCGAATGGATTCCAAATTTCAAAACAACGTTTTTGAGCATCGATAAACGACAAAACCACCTACCGTCTCACAAAATATACTAAACGATGATCTAAGATGAAATGGGATCATAAAAAGTATAGAATTTTCAAAATGTTCCGACTAAAAAATTTCAATTCCACTAGCGAAATTTTACACAGACCGATTTTGTTTTTTGTTGTTTGTTTTGATGGCAATTTCCGCAGACTTAAAAATGCATGAAACATGGAGATATGGTGTTATCTCGAAAAAAAAGTTCGATTCTTTCAATTCGATAATTAATTTTTTTCTATACCTTCTTTGCCACTCAGAGAATGCCCGAAAATCCCAGAAGGTCGATTCTCGGCCAAAATTTTTTTTCGAGATGACACCTCATTTCGACGTTTCATGCATCTGAAGTCATTTGGCATCGAAAAAAAATAATTTATTTTCCATATATTTCCAAGGGGGGAGGAAGATTTTCGAGGATGAAAAAATCAAAACTTCGAGCGCTTTGAGGTACACCTAAATCATGTCCGATTGAGCTGAAACTTTGCACAGGTCATTTTTTGTGCCAATGAATAAACTGTACATGGTCAGTTCTTTAAATTCGATAGTATTTTTTTTCCATACCTTCATTGCCTCTCAGGCTAAGTCCCAAACGGTCGATTTTCGGCCAAAAATTTTTTTCGAGATGACACCAGATCTCGACGTTTCATGTATTTTTAAGTCATTTGGCATCGAAAAAAATCGATTTTCCAAATTTCTTTGAGCGCTTTGAGGCACCCCTAAATCATGTCCGATTGAGCTGAAACTTTGCACAGGTCATTTTTTTGGGCCAATAAACAAAATGTACATGGTCGGTTTTTGAAATTTGACGTAACCATTTTCGCTGCCACCCTATTGACCACTTAACAATTCCATCACGTTTGATTTGTCTCAATGTGCAGAGCTGAGTTGGAGATCTAATAGAACTTAGGAAAACACATTCCGGTCTGCACAAATGCAAGCTAGTAGAAAAGTACTTGCATGAATTTGCAATGTCTTCTTCTTCTTCTACTACTTTTCTTTGTTCACGGAGACTTTAAATCATATGATTCATTCGTCTCCGATGTTTGCAGTGTCAATTTCCCCATGATCCTTGGTTTTGAAGTCCGTAGTAATTGATGCAAACATCTTTGCTATCTATTAAGTAATGCTCGTATTTGAAATCTTAATTTTCTTCCTACATGTCCAGTGTTCAGATTTTGATTTTACCCCCTGTTAGACGTAGTCCTACGCCAGAAAAACTATTCAGAATCCGTATGCTATATATAAAATGCTGACATCCAAAACACTCACCTTTACTGGTAAATTTTGATTCCTGCGTAGCGTCCTGCGCCTGCTCAGCTTCTGGAATTTGTCCTAGCACATTTACGTTGTCGCTATGATTGCTATCAACTGAATGCACTTCATCATACGCTTGATCGGCATCAGTGGTATTCTCCCTTGAATCAGTCGATTCACGTGATTGAAGCACAACTGGTTCAGGCGTTGCTGGTTTCGACGCTTCCACTAGTACTGGCTCTTGATGTAGCTGCGCCACGGGTAGATCTTCCGGGTTGATGATCGTAATTTGGGCCACAAGACTCATCTGATCTGGCGGTTTAGCGGCTTGTTCGCTTGATGTTAAGGTATATGGTAGAGTTTGATAGATCGGCGCTGGCGGCACTGTCGTAGATGAACTCGCACCATAATACTCTATTTGGTCCGGGATAATGGAATAATGCAGCTGGTATGGGACGAGTTGCGACGTTAAGAGATTCATGCTGCTAGCAGATAAGGTTTCAAGAGAAGAATGTGGGATGTCTTCCGTCGATTTGGACAACTGCTCAACTGTTGATTCAGCTGTAATATCCTTCATAGGGATAGCTTGAGCTTTTGGTAAACGTCTTGGAGCACGAGATTTTCGGTTTGGTTTTGTGCTTGAATGTACATTGATTTGTTCGGCTTCTTCAGAAATTCCGGTTTTGGATGCCACCTGGACATGTTTTGTCTCGATTTGGACATCCTTCTCACATCCTTCTAATGGGCGCAAACGTGCACTGTTGTGTAATTTTGACAACTGTTGGAGGGAAATTTGTTTCTCGAGCTCTTCATTCGTCTTTACCCAGTTTTCACTTTTGTGAAGATCTGCATCGTTAGGATTTTGTTTCACCAGGAGCATTGTCCAAAAGAAAACCATGCGAAAGCGGTTTCGAAAGTTTTCCAGCGCATACTGGTAGTCTGTTTCATTCGGCACTAGAGTCTCATTAGTTTCTTCTGTCATTGCCTCTTCAGGGTATGTTGCACTAAGGACTATCCCTCGTAGTCCAAGAATAGTGTTGTAATTTGGAGGAAAAAGAAAGCAGTATCGTGCACTTTGTAAGTAATTTATTAACCCTGGATTAAGCCTCATCGAGAGGCTGGCACGTATGAACTTTATCTCATCGATAGTGAACAATTCAGAGTAGTCATTAACTCGCTCGAAAGAAGTTGTACAGTGTAACAAATGAAATATTGCCTTATTGATGCAATAAATCTTGAGATTCTCTTTAGGCGGAAATTGATCGCCGAACTTATAATGGAACGAATGTTTGAACTTCGCGAAGAACCTTTTTCTAAATAAACATTTGATAGTGTCGGAAAAATGTCGATTTTTAAACAAAGGATCTCGTTTCTTTCGAACTTTCCGTTCCTTTTTTGGGGCACTAGAAGTGGAAGGCAACTCTTGATCCTCCGCTTCCCTTGATGTTGATTCTGTTTGTATATCGACCATGGTTTTCTTCCAATTTTCGTTATTCACTTTGGTAGAGAGCCTTTTCTCCTTTCGTGGTACGTCATCCAGTGTGGCATCGGGGTTTTTCTCGAGAAATTTTTCGATCGTGTAATACCGAGTTCGACAACTCAAACGCGAATGATTCCCAAGTGCTTTGGAACAAGCAGCCCACGATATTTTTCGGGGTCCTTCCTCGGTTAGATTTTCTCTAATAAAATTGATGAGCCGATAATCTTCCTCAATTGTCCAGCCAGAATGTTTGTTAACGTACTTCAAAGTATGATTGTAACGTGCCCAGATCTGACGGTTGGTTCTTCCAGGGAGTAAGTTTGGGGGGATGAATCGAAACTCATCGCCACACTCCTGCACGTAAGCGGTGATAATACAATCTTCCTCCGGAGTAAATTTGGTATTCTTCGTTGGCCTCATAAGTGTAAACATATAACGATTGTAACATTGGATTTTGTTCCGCAAGGGCATTTTTTCGACAACTTTGTTCCACACTATGTTTGATCCGATCCTGTTTTCATCAACTAGTTTAACTAAAAGTTCGTCTTCTTCCTCAGTCCATCGTTCGTGTTTGATCTGGGCCAAGTCGGAGAATGTTGTCTGATAATGAACGAAACACTGATAAGGGGATCTACCTGGAACCTCTTTGGCGATTTCAATCCAGTTTTGGCGGTGATACTTTTCAGTCGCCGCAAGCAGTTGTTTTTCTTCGTTGTGGTTCCAACTACTCCTTACCAATCCCGGTATCATATAGTTGTTCCAAATTCCGATGCAAGCCGCTACCGAATGCCTTCCACTAATATTCACATTTGAAATACGCATCCAGTCTATTTCAAACTTTTGGCTGGGATACTCTTTCGGGAACAGTTCAACCTTCTCCCACAAAACACCTATTTCCTTGCCTTTCAAGGACACAATTTCTCGCCTCAGCCTCTCCGCTTCCAGCCCGTTTCCGATCTTTTTAATCTTCAATCGATTCTCTACACTGATGAACTCAATGATCTGCGTTTTTACACCCTTCAAAATATTAACCTTATCTTTGATGGTCCAGTTGGTGTCCGTTACTTCGAACATGTCTAATGGGAAGAATTCTTTCCGAACGTTCTTCCGATACAAATAATCATCGTTGTGAGGTCCGGGGTACAGATCTTCGTCCTTGAAATATGGCTGCCCACAGATATAGCCGGATGTCCTTGACTTACCTACCAGCGGTTTTTTAGTGCTGCGATATTCCGAAATCTGTTTTTCTATCTCCCCTTGTCGTTCCTGACACTGGACCAGCAATATTTCTAGTTTATTTTTAAGTGCCTTAAGCATATTATGATACCCGCTGTTTAGATTCAGTGCATTCTCCGTTGTGATGTTTACATTTTCGCAGATTATATCTTTGGCCGTAGCCGTGTAATCTACCTCCTTTTGCTCTTTTTCCTACAATTGGGGGAAACCTTAATTTTTCCATTCTTGGCATTTGAATTCAAACACTTACCTCACCCCAGACAGACTCGTGCTCGCTTTCCGACTCAGTTAAGTAACTGGGACAGCTCTCCGAATCTGAATTGAACTCAGACATGGTTATAATTTGTGGGTTGTGTTCAAAAAGTCGTCCGAAGTAGAATGTAAAATCAGACCAAAATCCTTGGAGATACGTGAAAACCTGCCGGGTATAATAGTTCACATACAAATACTGTTTACATTTTTCATTCTTCTATAGTTATCATCTGTCTCATATTCATCGATTGTGAACCAGTGTAGTGGAATAAGGGTGGTGTAGATGGTGGATCGTGTGAATAGATCATCGCGTTCCCATATTACGTTCTATCTTGTGACGTAAAATTTTGAAAGTATTTTTGTTTTATGTGTAAAAAAAATACGCTTGTACACGGTTTGCGTTTATCTTTAAAAAAATCTGCTAGTATCAGTTGAATACCACTGGAATTATTGAGAGAATGCAGAAATTCAGACCCTTTTGATCAACCTCTCGCTTTCACGCTTCAGGTAAACAATATCGTTTTTGCTTTCGTCCGTACTGTTTACCGCTCTCCAAACCCACTTAGTGAGCAAACGACTTTACCTGGTACCCAAGGCACCTAGAAGTATATCTTAAGGTGATGCCGTTTCGTCACGGAAGAACGGAAAAAAGCAGTAGGGGAATTATTTGCTTGAAGCGTGGAAGAGACAGATTGATCACAAGCGAGCTTGGACGTCTCAGGCTTGGACACAAGCGTATTGTGTTTTGTTTACAAACAAAATATATTAGACTTTCAAGATGGCTGAAGAGTGGTTTTAGAAAGTTGGCCCCCCTTACGGGAATGACACTGCTTCAATATAACCTCTCCACACATTTGTTCATCGGTTTCTGAATTATTTTTACAATATAGGTGCGGTAATTTCACTGTTTTTAATTTGAAAATGATTAAGTAAACTGCTATTTCATCATTTCGAATCATTTTTTTAGGCAGTTCTTGTGTTATAATTTAAAAAAATAAAAAATGTTTCAATTTATATGGATTCGATCGATAGTTTATTACTATTTTTTGCTATTTTTCTTTGCCTACCATCACTTGAACAAAGAAGGGAGTAAACTACCTTCTTATTCTACGTACTTTGATGTGAGTTGTGAAATCGCACCATCAAACCAAAGTACGTAAAATAGAAGGTAAAGGATATTTCCTGTGTATACAAACGGAGAGCGCATGAGTTACACACACAACGAAGTTAGTAATAAAAAATCCTCAATTTGTTCGACGTCCTGAAGTTTTTTCAGTATTTCTCGATTTTAAAAGTTCTAAAAATCATAAAAAATTACAATGATATAAAATGATTAAGTAAACTGCTATTTCATCATTTCGAAACATATTTTGAGAGAGTTCTTGTGTTAGAATTTAATAAACTAAAAAGTGTTTGAATTGATATGGATTCGATCGATGGTTTATTACTATTTTTGCTTTTTTTACTACACTTGAACAAAGCAGGGAGTAGACTACCTTCTTATTCTATTTACTTTGCCATCAAACTATCTTTCTCGAGATGAAGAATAGAAGGTGGGAAGACTCACGAGCTTTTCTTGTATAAACTTTGATTGTTTAGTAGCTATTTGATTGAAAGAATTTCACATATCAGGCATACCAGTCAGGTACTCAAATAGTACAAAATTGAATGTGTGAACGGATAACGTTATAAAAGTATATACAGAATCTAATTACATATTTGAAATTTTTCTCCTATTCACTATTTGTCAACTGTTTCTCCTATAATTTTCATGCATAAAATACAAGAAACGCGAATGATGCAATAACAACTAACTTTTTATTTAGTAGGCCGCAAATTTTACTATTATCTAAAGAAATAACTTTCATCATTTCGATGCCCAGAAACATTAAGCGAGCGGTAACAATGGCTGAGTTAAAGAAATTGTTTATCTCACATGTGAAATCTGTGTTGTGAAATTGTAAAAATGTTTAAATGTTTTGATGTTTGCATCAGCTATCATGTTCGTACTGATGATGAAGGATTTTTTCTGCACTATTGTTGTTATAAATTAGATTATTAAAATATATACACATGAGTAGCCTACCAACGTCTGAGCGTCGCGCGCGTTTCGGTAAACATAGAATCTTGATTTAGAACATTGGTGAAAACTGATATATGAACAGATTTTATAGGGTCTACGGTGGAAAAGGGATTCAACGGATTTTTCGTAAACTATCTTAGCATCAGATAGTTGATGAGGTGTTTCTGTGCCGGGGCAGATCTCAGAGTAAGACTTTAGTGGAAACTTTAAGATATCGGGTTAAATTCCCGCTCAGTCGAGGATCTTCCCGGGTTAGAAATTTTCTTGACATGCATTGGGATAGTTTTTTCCTAGTTTTCGCCTATATCGTGATGTTCTGTTGATAGTAAATTTATGTCTGCAACAAAACCAGTCTGTTTTATTGCATACTGGGTTTTCTTGTCTATTTTAAAATCATAAAATTATCTTAGAGATAAATCTTTCAGCTAAAACCTTCGTAGGGGTATGAGGTGGGACCATTATCATTAAATCAAAGGAACAAAAGTTTTTGCGACTCAAACTTTGGTAGTTAATGTTCTTGTTTATTTATGGCCGAGACAGAATTTCACCCAAGAAAGATTGTCCTTCTCCAGAAATTCAAATTTCATTACTTTGTCAGATTCAGGTTTTGAATTAAAGAGACTTTAAACTCTGAGAGTTCATTCGTCTCTATTCATTACTTTGTGACATTAGATACTTGCTACACGCAGCTGAGAAAGGCATCAAAAATCGAGGAAATTTTTTATCGAAATGCTGAAATTCTTTGTCGGTTTCAATACTTATACCCAACTGTTTTTTTCTTTCTAAAAAGAGATTGAATACGAAGAAAACCTTGAAAATGAGAAAAACAAAGCGTGATAGCCGAAGTCTGTTTATTTAAGTCTTATACATTGATCTTGATTTTTTGCCTTTTGATTGAACTCGAATGAAATAAATGTTGTAGTTTGTGTAATTTATATTTTCAGTTGTTTTCATGAAAGAAAAAGCTTAAATAATATAATTCTAGCATTAAGATTTAATTAAAACAAAACTTATTAATGGAAACTTGACATTTGAGAAGAAGTAAAATTGAATAGTAATTAAGTTTGGTACACCTTAATAATACTGAAATTTTAGTTCCTGCCAAAATATCAACTGGATGATTTTAAACTCTAGCATTAATTCATGTAAACATGAAGTTCGTTTTTTTTGTTCGGTTTTCAATAACAATACTTTTCCTATGTAGTGGATTATCATAAGAAAAGTAACATAACATAAGCAAAATCTGTGACGTCACAGATTTTGTTCGTGATAGAAAATATATCACCTTATATTTACATCTCGCATCTTCATCACCTTCATATGGGATCATTGGATACAACGATAATAGCATACCTGTGGTAGCTGTCAATACGTTGGATCTAACCCTCCGCTAATAGTAAACAATGTGCTAGTTGATAACAGACCTGTTTTGATTATAGACTCGTTTAGACGGAAACGGCGTTTATCGGCTCTAGACCGTATAAAATAGAAGTGAAGAATGGAAAAGTTTTCTACAAAAGTATTTTTTTCTTCTACAAAAGTACAACAAATCACTCTATATGTGTTGTTTTTTTGTAGATACGTCAGCAGAAGAAACCCGGAAAAGTGCATGAAGAAAAGCATGGCTACGATTCTATGATCGAGAATGGAACTGATGATGACTCGGATTGCGATTCCATGAAACAAGGAAGAGACAGTGGAAATGAAAGTGGTGGACGCTTCGTCAGGGCACCTCCGCCTAACGTATCGGCGGATAGAACAAAAATGGGAGGCTCCAAGAGAAAAATCGTTGCTCATGATGAGGCTCATCAGCGCAAACTGAAGACATTGAAGCAGCTTTATAAACCCCCCACTGTAGAGGAGATAAATCGGCTGAAAGAAACGGAAAATTATTATCATTCAAATTTGTTTCGGCTTCAAGTTGAAGAGATGTTGAACGAGATGAAGGTGAAAACGAAAGTGACCAATTTCGTTGATCGTTGGTTGGGCGACTTCCGCAATTTCCTGCGAACCATGAAAGATGGTGAGAGCAAGAGATCGTTGACTGATGGAAATTACCAGGGGATCACATTCCCCCTTACCTTTCCCAACGACGCTGAGTTTCTGGCCAAAGAAAACTTCAAATTTGTGCAGCAGAGAATTGTGCACCAGATCGGTTCATCTCGTCTGGGTACATCCATTGGAAAGCCTCTCGCGGTCGATTTAGTGCTGGAAATACCCGATGGGTGCTTACGGAAGGAGGACTACCTCAATTTGAGGTATAATTTTAAGAGAGCACATTTTCTTTGCCATTTGGCTGAAGGATTGATGAGTCAGACGAAGTACGCACTTGCTGAAAAAATGACTTTCAAGCCGTTGAAGGGAAATCCTCTTACACCAGTGCTGGAGCTTATTCCGAAAGAGGAGAAGTTTGCCAAGCGAGTGAAATTTGTTATCCATGCTGTTCCAGCCGAGAAGTTTTCCCCGAACCGGTAAGTTACGCTACACAACCTATGAATAATGTGCTACCTGTAAGCAGAGGGAGGACATTGAAAGACAATTATTGCATAACTAGATTTAGGAATTTATCGAGAAAAGGGAACTGGGAAGCTAGAAGAAGCTAAATTAAATATGAATAATGCGCATAACATTTACAGTCAAAAATTCAAAAAATAGGAGGGTAATGTCAAGGACACGACCGCATTGTAAACGAAGGGCTACAAATTTATTGCTTTCAATTCGTTTTCGATTCAATTGTCACTTTCGACATAAACCTAGGAAGGAACGGAATTTTTCAATTAACTTTTTAGTAGAATTTTTTGTTGACTCTAATATGTGATTTTGTTGTAATTTTATCGTTGTATTTTTCATATTAAGTTTTTTTTTTTTTTTCTGTATTATAGTGACTTTCAACGCTTCTGGCTGGTTCGTCACTTTTACCTTCCATTTTGGAAGAATGTCGGGAGTGAGAATTGAACTCGTGATCTTGAGCGTGAGAAGTATGGATGTTACCTCCACGCCAGATCGGCTCCTTTCATATTAAGTCTCAGCCTCAGCATATGGCTTTGGCTGATCGCTATCTAGAAACGAAAAATCACTGTCACTGTCAGTCACTGAGTCAAATAATTCATACTTCTTTCCCGATGCAATGTTACATTCTTTTTATCTTTCTTTATTTTCTGGAGGCTTTAAACTTTAAAGTTCGTAAACGTTACATGTGCGGAACCAACCCCATATAAGCTTAACCAATCTACAAACCCATTCTTTTCAGAAAAAAATATCTTTTGGGTTCCTGGTTAATACGGAATTCACGGAAATATAGCCGCCGACAAGATTGCTGGCAGTCTTCAGAAAATATACACTGCGCTGCACTCGAGGTTAATTTTCATCAGCGTGCGTTCATAACAAACACGTATTCTCTCTTGAAGCGAAGTGTACCAAACTCAAAAACATGAGAGCGAATTTTGAAACGTGTCACAACTCAGTTACAGAACATCGCTTTTTGTGTGATGCGTGCCTTATACACAAGCACACACACAATCCGCTCCGCGCTTCACAAAATTAAAAACACCAGACTTTCTTGATTCAACCGAAACAACAGTCGATGAAGACTGGTTCACGTCCGTCTCCGGCTTGGTCATATTTTCTTTACTCACTACTATCTAATTGACAAGCCTTATCTACCGTTCTACGCATAGTTGTCCCATGTTATTTTTGGACAACTTCCACTTTTCTTCATAAAACGATGTTTTTATGCATAATCTTCCGAAAAAAAAACAAAAAAGCTATTGTTTGTTCACAGCTTTTGAAAAAACAACATCAAGCTTAATTGTCCCATGTTGATATTCTATGCATGACTGTCCTGCCATGAATTTTCCAATGAAATGTAGATTCACAATAAATGAATCGGTTCAAGTACAAGAATGTTATGCCACACTTTCAGCAGGGCTAATGCTCTCATTTCTTGTTTGGAAGAACGAACTAATTCTTAAAGAAATAAAAAAAAAGTTCAACAGTACCTTGTTAGTAAATACCTAATAACTATGAGATTTCTATTTTTCAAGGGTGTTGCAGATCACTCTCTTCTTCATTATGCGATGTTTTTATGCATAATCTTTCAGAAAAACACAAACAAACTTATTGTTTGTTCCCTGAACTTCAAAAAACAACATCAAGTTCAATTGTTCCATGTTGATATTCTAGGCATAACTGTCCCAAGGGGGCGAAGGAGGCGGTCTGGTCCGATAAGCTTAAAAAAATCCTTCAAGTTTTTGAATAAACATTACGCGTCAGGGATTGATGATATTATCCTGTGAAAAAGTATAGGGATCTGTGCCTAAGGGCACGAACAAAAGCTTAAGGTAAGATTGTAATAGTTCGAAAATGTTTTTGAATTTAATTGTTTAGAAATTCGTAGATTTTACTAATTTTACATTGCAAAATTGTGGTTCTGAAAACAGCCGTTTGTTGCATGGATTAGTATTCTACAAACGAGTTTTAAGTGTTGAAGTGGTATAAACATTTCGGAACCAATAATCAAGTGGATTTCAGAAAGTTAAGCAGAAATGAAAACGTAGTCCCACGTCCAAAATTTTAGCATGGTCCATATTAGGATTGAGCGATCTTTAGAAAAAGATCTATTTTCTAAACGGCGCAGGGTTCGATTCACTGATTAAGTCGGTACCAAAGAATCGATCTTTGAAAAATCGAATGCATTTTTTTCCAATTTATTTACTTGCTCTATATAAGTTAAACATTTCACATTTCTATTCAAACATCAAAGACATTTCAGTTTGATTCTCAGAATGAAAGTCACAAAAAATTTGAAATCCCAGAAAAAATGTGTTTTCCAGAGCATTCATCTTGAACCGTAATGGAGTTATTTAATCAAATAAATTGATTGAAAATTATTATCAGAAATTCAACAGCTGATGTTCATCCAGAACTCTGCTGACAATAATCCCGTTGAATCCAATCGTATCATACGCCTGGTATCTGGTCGAAATCTTGCTAGTAGTCCCAGTTCTAGAAAAGAACGTTTCAACTGGACCTAATGTCACCATCCCATCTCGTCACAATTTTCACTGTCAGCCTAGTGAATATGATGGTGTAAATATAACTTGTGACCATTTGTTTTTTAATGACCAAACTTACAAATATGCTTCTCCTAAATTTACGACCACTAATTTGACAACTTTGAAAAGGATCCCATGTTTATGAATTTGGTGAGAATCAATGTTCATAAGAAAACAAATTTACCAAAAATTTTCTACCGTCAAAATGATCGAAAAGATAGCAAAGAGAAGATAGATTTTCGCAATTTTATTTGGAGTAGGGAGAATCGATCCGAAAAATCGTAAATCGTTGAGAAAAAAATCGATCTTCTAAATATCGACCCAAGATAGCTTAATCCTATTCACTATCACTAATTTGATAGCCTTCAAATCCAAATGTTGACATTATGTTCATAAAATTTGTCAGGTGGTGAGATTAAAATCGATGGACATTGAAAAAAAAACCCTAAGATCGAAAAGGTCGAAAGAAAAAGATCGATCATAACGATTTTTTCGGGTACAAAGAATCGATCCATCTTCCGATCTTCTGAAAATCGATCCAATCTTACGTTTTTTTTTGTTTTTGATGGAAAGGGCTGTTGATTCGAGTTACGATCCTGGAGAGTAACGGTTGAGATTTTATGGAGTGCATTCACAATCATTCGACGACGCTCCAACGATGTCAGGATGGAGCAGTTCGCGGTTTTGTTGAGAATAAAGAATAAAGGTGTATCCATTGGGTTTATACACGCAACTCGATGGAAATTTATTCGACAACGATGGGTTGATCATAGCTATTGAAGTTTCGAGATATCCTGCCGAAAGCTTAAATATTAGATCGAGCGCGTGAATTCCTTCTACTAGCAGTTCATAAGGCAGTCCAATCGGAAGACCATTTGATGGATCTGAACATTGTGGGAATGGCGGATTCTCCGGTTGAAGGAGGTCTCGATGTTGATAGCTCTGAAATCGGATGAATCTGGTACTTTGGTCTTGAGAAAGATCGTTTGGATACAGCACTGGAGAAATAAAACCTATGGAAAATTAAAACACACTGGAATACTAACTAAATAACGCATAGTTTATTTTCATGATGCTTAACTTACATTAAAAAAAATGTAGTACATCGTAAAAAATCAACGCATGGAGATGAGATGTACATAATTCTATAGCGAATTAATAGTTTAGGAATATTATACGAACGTATTTTTGTCTTGGTGTGTGTAGATATAGTGGAGAAATATATCGGGAAAAAATTAACAATTGATTTCTTTCTGTTTTTTTTAAGATTTTGTAGACTAACGCATTTTTTTGCCAGTTAAATCAATAGCAAATCCATTTAACCTTACCAACTTTCATTTGAAAGCCAATAACGTTCCTGTACGTTCGTAATGGTTCAATCATGTTCTACACTGATGGGTCGAAAATGGGAATCAGAACAGGTGCTGGAGTGTCTGGTCCCAGAACAAAAATCTCTGTGGCTATGGGGAACTGGCCAACAGTTTTTCAGGCAGAAATAGCTGCAATAATAGAATGTCTAAATGTCTGCCTCAAAAGAAAGTATAGACATGCTAACATCTGCATATTCACTGACAGTCAACAAATTAAACATAAATTTCTACATTACTAAGGAATTTATCAAGCAACTGAAACCAAAATAGGCATGTGGAGGTTTTAGGGTGCAATAAATGTTTCTATGGTGGTTAGACTCTCCATCCCCCTCTCTAAGGGGGGGCTGCCATACAAATGAAACTCAAATTTCTGCATTACTCGAGAATTAATCAAGCAAATGGAACCAAATTTGGCATGTGGTTGTTTTAGGGTGCTATACATGATTCTATGGTGGTTAGGTGCTCCTCCCCCTCTCTTAGGTGGGGAGGTGTGTCATAGAAATGAAACACAAATTTCTGCATAACTCGAAAACTAATCGAGCAAATAGAACCAAATTGAGCATATGAAGGTTTTAGGGTACAAATAATGTTTCTATGGTGGTTTAACACCTCACTTCCCTCTGTAAGGGGAGGGGGGGATGGTGCTGCGATACAAATGAAACACAAATTACAGGGAGCACACAAACACAAACTTCTGCATAATTCGAGAACTAATCAAGCACAATTTGGGATGTGAGGGTTTTTTGGTATGAGAAATGTTTCTATGATGGTATGACACCCCTCCCTCCTCTGGAATGTAGAGGGGTCCCATAAAAATATTACATATATTTCAACCAAAAATATTCCAACCAAACATGGCAATTGAAAATTTTCGGAATGTGTTGATAACAGCAGAATTCGATTTATTGCTGAAACATGTTATTTGCAAGTGGTTGAAAAATCTTCAACGAGAATTGTGTCTGAAAATAATCTGATATTATAATTTTGAGTTTTGGTAGAAATACTAGGAATTTTATAGTAAAAAGTAATTTCAACAGGGTCGATTAGAAGATCAATCAATGAACAGTTCTGCGATTGGACTCATGAACTTGCGCTTAGTAAGAAAACGTGAATGTTTGAAGGTATTGATAACAAAAAACAAATTTTGGGCGGGACGAAGTTTGCCGGGTCAGCTAGTGCCTTAATAAAAACAGGAAGTGGGTTATATCTATGGTATAACCGCAAGGGTGACGTAGGACTATCGTTGATTTAGGGATCATTTGTTTGAAGTTGAATCTAAATCCATTCTGAATAAATGAATAAATGAATATTTGGGGGACTTCGAAAACGAGAGCGTTACGTTGGAGGCACAAGGTTTTATGCATCCAATATAGGATACGAAAAACCTTGTTCTGAAAAATAATCTTCAGAAACTTTCCTGCTAAACTGCACTTGATTGACAAATCACAAACCCAAATGTATTATATGGATATTTTATGGATAGAAAACATTAAAATAAACTCTTTCGCTTGAATGTTATTTTCAATTCCAAGGGGAACTGGCAGATTATTTTCCAGCAACGATTAGATATTTCTACATTTTCCTCGATACTGGAAGCCCACCAGTGGTTTATGCTAACTCGATAACCATCTGTTAATAGCACTTGATTGAAACATATTTGGTCACAGTGTTACATGGATAGAAAACATTCAAATAAACTCTTTCACATGAATGTATTTTTAAATTCCCAGAGGAACTGGCCGATTATTTTCCGGATCTTTCTCGATGCTGAATGGCATCCAAACGGAAAGAATTCCGTGCGTGTATGTGTGTGTGTGTAGCGGCTGCTTCGATGGTCACCTTCTCTTCTCCTGAAGGATCGGCTTCTCTGTGCTCCCTCACAGTTTCAAACAAACTGCTTGCGTTTCAGGGCAGATCTCGATCCTTCGCCGTCCAGCACCCTCAGCAACGATGTTGTCTTGTCGATGTCCTCACGAAAAATGAATGCGTCTCACCACCATAATATCGCTTAAGTATGCTTTTTGTGCGTGATTGAATCGAGAGAAGGCGTGGTTTACGATGGCAATTTGAAAGGCAAACTAGAGGGGAATGAACTCTCTGAGCTCGGAACTTTCGGCGACTGAGCAATAATCGATTGCGGGCGCATACAATATTGGATACGGAAATATCCTACTGATGGGGAAGAATAATCTTCAGAAGATATCCTGTTAATTGCGATTGATTGAAAAATCACAAAACCAAATGTATTTGGTCACAGTGTTACATGGATAGAAAACATGCAAATAAACTCTTTCACATGAATGTAATTTTAAATTCCCAGAGGAACTGGCAGATAATTTCCCGGATCTTTCTCGATGCTGAATGGCATCCAAACGGAAAGAATTCCGCGCGTGTATGTGTATGTAGCGATGTCTTCCCGGGGAACCGTTTGTGGCATCACTCTCCTCCTGATGGATTCCCTTCTGGCCTAGGGTGCACAAACAAGCTCTTGGTGACACCGTTCATCCGCGCTTTCATGATAAACGAAGAGCTTCACCACAACAGCGACAACATGCTCCAATCGCTGTTCAATTAGAACTGAGTGGATTTCCGAGCGGCGCTCGCTTATATACCGATTGGTGATTTCAACAGCCTGTTTTGAAAGCAATTTTAAGACTATTGAAACAAGTTTTTGGATCAAAAAGTAACAACTATAGAACGCGTAGACATTTTATCTTTCGAATGAAGTGTCTATCATACAATTTCGTTCAGTTGTTTAGGAGCTATTAACGCTCAAAATCTCGGTCTCCGGCGTAACGCTTTCGTTTTCGAAACTTTGATTTTACACCCCGGTATAGAAATGAAAGACGTAGTCCTACGTCAAAAAGACTTAAGCACATTCACTGGTCTTGTAACAGGACACTGCCCGAGTAAATACCATTTTAAGAACATAGGTTTAGCACAAGATGATATATGTCGCTTTTGTAATGCCGAAAGTGAAACCTCGGAACATTTGCTCTGTAACTGCGGAGCTCTAACTAGACGCAGACTTCAACACCTTGAAAGAGCTATTCTGGAGCCCAAGGAAATTTGGTCTGCGTCGCCGATCAGGATTATAAATTTTATCAAACAGATTATTCCTGATTGGCACCTATCACGCTATAGCTTTCAGTCTACTCCTTCATTAAAAAGTAGTAAACAAGCTTGAAGTGAAGTATAAAAAAGGGGTATGCTACAATAGTTCAAAATAATGTACGCAGTGGTTCACACCCAACAGGGAAAAAAAACGTTCCTGTAGGACCATTCAATACAAAGATATTTTTGTTTGAATGAAAAAATTTCTCTTCGTGTTTGATGATGATTATTTATAAATGTTTGATAAATAATTATCGCACCGCAAGTTTTTCCAAAATATATATTTTTATAAAGGCTCATATGGCGTCAGCCTGACGGGGCCGGGAGTTCAATATTTCGACAATGTTTGCTTACAACTATGTTAGTAATATTTATCCGATTACTCGCGGTTGGTTCGGGGTTAGTATTACAAGTGATCTCATAATTGGCAGTCTTCAATGCTCTGTACGTGTGCTTCCCCAGTATTCAAAACTGTCAATTTGAAGTTGTCGCACAGATCATGCATCAAAGTGGCACGGTTGTCATCGTAGAGTGATCCCCATGCTGTTCCATGGGAGTTGAAATCACCTAAGATTAGCCGCGGCTCCGGCAATGTCTCGATGATATAAAAAAATTGATGGCGGCCTACCATCGTTCTGGGAGGAATACATATCGAGGCAATGCAGAGGTCTTTGCCAAATCTAATATATTTATTTATTATGACGCTATATGAATAAAATAGGTGAGATGGGAAAAAATATTATTGACCTAATGGCTTGAGGTCAATAATATTTTTTCGTTACGTTACGTTACGTTATTTAAAAAATCTGTGAATTTTGCATGAAACACAAAAAATCCCGGCCTTTTCTTTTTTCGAACCCCGAGGCTTTATTGTAGAGAAGTGTTTACTTCCACCACTTTTCCCATTTTTTTAGCAACGAACGAATCACTCGTTGAAAAACCTGATCACTTTTTGATGCAAAAGTCAGATTGGAACAAGTTACATTCAGTAAGAGCAAAGTCTGGATAATACGACGTTTTCAACTCTCGACCACTATTCGCGTTGACGGTATTGAGCTTCGTTTTACGAGTTCGGGGAGCATTATTTCATGGTTTTTCAGGGGAAATGCAAACGCTTTTAAAATATAATTTAAGAATGAAAATTAACTTCTCAGTATCAAAAAAGGATTCTATGTAAATGAAAAGTAAAAATATCGAGCATGTATAGACAAAGGGTTAAATAAGAGTCAGGAATATGTGTTTAAGTAATTCAATATCTGTATCTACAGATTCTTGGTTTAAAAAAAGTCTAAAAAATCTGTAAAAATAAAGATTATTATGAAGATATGGTAACCCTGTTCGAGATGCATCTATCGGTGCTGGCTGCCGTTAAACTCATTAAAACACGTGCTTTATTATCTTGGCTCAGTAAACACAACTTATTCGGTCTCAGAATCGAAGCTAGCTGCTCAAGCATATAGGTTGATTTAGACGATGCCAGTCAGCGCTCTAGTTGAAGTATCCAGTGAATAGAGAACAGACACTTCTTGGATGGCACTTACGTTCCAGTCAATGTCCTGGAAAAAAGGTAATGAAGATGGTCGAGTTTCGAGCGACATAGCATGCGCTGCTACAACTATTTCGCAAATAGTGACGTCAGTCGTTGTGTTTATCTTTGATTGCCCACCGCGTCCATGTAAAAAACGAACATTTTTGTACAGCTCCCGCTGAATATGAGGCTAATGTGATAGTGTGGAGTGAATATTTGTGAAATCACGTCAAAAAAGACGGATAAAAGTGATATTATCATGTGCCATTTTCACTCCCCCTCGTTCATAGAAACAAACGAAGTTTCATTATTTTACCGTTATGAAGATGATGTTCCGAAGGCTCTCAGTGTCGGTGTGTATGTTGTGAGATAATAATCGCCAATTAATTAAAATTTCCCCAAAAATGTTACTGCTTTAAAGAACTAAGCATACCGCTGCTCTCTGGACCTTTTTACCACATGAATAATCGAAATAAGCCACGATATAATTGTCACCTGTTAAAAAAAAAAGAAAGTTGAATGATTTCATGAGAATTTTGGGTCAAATTATCATGCAACCGTGAGTATTTTCAACATTGTTTTGTTTCTTCCATATACATTCCATATTGAATGCAAATAATTACGACACGATATTTTGCTTGCCAATACAGATACACTACGCCTACTGCTCCACCTCTATATGTACCTCATTGCGTTCCAGTGGAACTTTTGTCTTCTCAACGTAGCATTACTTGCGTCATTTTTCGTGAATGAAATTTCTTCCGACTTGCACTGTGGTCAAGCGTATTTTGGAGCTTGCCACTCCAGAGTACATTCAAGGCGTGTTATTCGGCATAAAAATCTCAACCGAGCACTACTTATAAAGTGCTCGGTTGAGATTTTTATGCCGAATAACACGCCTTGAATGTACTCTGGAGTGGCAAGCTCCAAAATACGCTTGACCACAGTGCAAGTCGGAAGAAATTTCATTCACGAAAAATCGCCCGGCATGATAGTGTGGGACGCTAATCACTCGGCCACGGGATCACCAGCATATAGGGCCTCATGAATTTATTTAGGAATAAAAATGAAATTTTGTTATGTAACGATCGCGGCTACCCCCCTCTCCCCTCTATGTCACATTAAGTAACGCAACCTCGACCCCCCCATCCCCTACTCATGTTACGTAATTTGTGCACGACGCCTAAGACTAATATGCCTCTTTTATGTCCAATTTAAAAAAAAGGCCCAGGAAAATCCAATTTGGAAGAATGAAATCGAATGAAACTTTCAATTGAAAACAATTATCGTCATTTCACATGTGAAACTGAAACTGACATATAGCTCACTCGAATGGTAATGAACAGAACATTTCACACAACAATCGTAGAGTGAATGCGTATACTTTCAAATTCAATGAACCTACTTCTAGCTCTATCTCTTACTGTGATCCGCGATGACAGTTGCCATGCAAATGGAACACAATTTTTTGTATTACTCGAGAACTAATTAAGTAAATGAAACGAAATTTGGCATATGGAGGTGTTAGGGCGCAATAAATGATTCTATGGTGGTTTGATCTCCTCCTCTTTTAGAGGGGCTGCCATACAAATGAAACACAAATTTCCGCATAATTCAAGAGCTAATCAAGCAAATGGAACTAAATTTGACATGTGATGGTTTTATGGGAAGAAACATTCCTAAGGTGGTTCCACACTCCTTCCCCCTTTCTTAGGGTGGGCTGTCATACAAATGAAAAACAAATTTCTGCATAACTCGAAAACTAATCAAACAAATGGAGCCAAATTTGGCATGTGAAGATTTTAGGGGACACGAAACGTTTCTGTGGTGGATAGACACTTCTCTCCCCTCTCTAAGGGGAGAAGAGGGGAGAGTTCTATCATATTTTCTGTATCAAACATTTATTCCATGTATCGGAGAAACATGTTATTTGCAAGTGGTTAAAAAATATTGAACGAGAATTGTGTCTGAAAATAATCTCATATTATAATGATGAGTTTTGGTAGAAGTACTATGAATTTTATAGTAAAAGGTAAATGGATCGGGGTCGATTAGAAGATCAATCAATGGACAGTTCTGCGATTGGACTCATGAACATGCGCTTAATAAGAAAACGTGAATGTTTGAAGGTATTGATAACAAAAAAACAAATTTTGGGCGGGACGAAGTTTGCCGGGTCAGCTAGTTATAATATAAAAATGTCTTTGTTACGCCTCTCAGGCTGAGCGCACCTTAACATCCAATTGCCTCTTCGAATCTTGTTCAGAGTTTTGAGTTCAATGGATGGAAATAGGGGAAAAAAGGAAACTATAGCAACCATTGTTAGAAGGAAAAATCTAGTAGGCATTGTTGAAAAGAAAATCGAGATAGTTAGAAAAGAGAGTAGCAATTGCGAAGTGCGAAGATTTTCAATGAAAATTAAATTATTTGAAATTCTAGATCAGGTAAAAGAAACAAAATTATTTGATTTTGCATTCGAGTTAAAAATTAATTCATTCATAGATTAGCACCAAGCATACACCTAGCCTCAGTTAAATGATTCTACTGCTAAGTGATTTATCTACTATAAAGGGTAAGCACTTAAGTTTACTTAAATTAAACCTTAACTTATTTCTAACATTATACTTAAAATAAATAGGCTAGTTAAAAGGCGTATTGAATACACCTGAGGAGGCTTCCTGATAGAACAGGCAACAGGAGTCACTAACTAACTTACTAACTAGACCAGAAACAATCATATGTAACTAATTGAAATTTAATTATAGGAAATTTTAATATACCCAGCAAAAATAGTGGTGATTTGTTTTTCGGAAACTGCACTCCTGTTGGCGAAGCCAACATTTTAAAATTTCGTTTTATACATAACGATGTTGGATCGGACCACAAACGCTCCAGACGGAACCGGTAAACAAGCTACCGCAGATCATCAAAACCTTATTGGCTCAACCCCGGAAGTTTCAAGTCTCCATAACATGGTAGATCCGCCCGCGGGTACATCTAAATCTACCGTTGTACAACAAAGTACGTCGAAGGTGCCATGTTCATGTTTGGAATGTGAGAAACCGGACACTAGTAGCATGGTCCAATGCGACAAGTGTGATGGATGGGCTCATTATTCATGTGTAGGTGTGGATGAAGACATTGCGGACCGAAGTTGGAACTGCTCGAAATGTGAAATCGCGGGAGCATACCGGAAAGGTAAACTGAAGTCCAAGAAGATCTCATCATCGCTGAAGACATCGAACGCCAAGGACCGGAAGAAGACGTTACTTGTTGCGATAGTGAAAGGTGGCGGGAAGAAGACGACATCGAAGGTTGTTAAAAAGTCAACCGATAATGGTCATGCTAAGGAATCTGCTGATACAGAAGCATGCGGAAGAGGTGGAATGTCTGTGGATAAAACTAATGACACGGCGCAGAAGGCTAAATCGATTGTTTCTGCGTCTTCCTTTAAATCTGCCAAAGCACGTTTGGAGGTTCGCTTGAAGCAGATTGAAGCAGAAGAAACGCTGATGGCAGAAGAAATGAAACGTAAGCGCGAGCTAGTAAATAAGAAGTTCGAAGTCCTCAAGGAGTTGGCTGACCTGGAAGATGATGGTGAATCTGTGGACGATACACCAAACCCTCACGGTAAAGTGGAAGGTTGGCTGAAGGACAACGACAGAAAATTCGTAAAAGAAAAACACGATTCAGAGCACGATGGAGAGGATAAGTTTGAGGATGACGCCAGCAACAGTGAAGAGGACGTTTCTGTCGACAACGAGAGCAACGAAGTATCTGGAGATGAGTCAGAAATGGGAGATGAAGAAGTGTTGGAAGAGAACCATGGCATAGAATCATTCAAACCCGGAAGGCAATCGACGATGAAGGATGCAGCTAGTAGAACGTCAGGAGCGGGATCTAAGAGTCATTTACAAAGATACAAACGACTCACTAAAGATGAGTTAGCAGCGCGTCAGGTCGTTCCACGTGAATTGCCCAAGTTTAGCGGCAATCCCGAAGAATGGCCAATGTTCGTCTCAACCTACGAAGATACCACAGAAATGTGTGGGTACACCGAAGCCGAGAATATGATCCGCTTAAGAAATTGCTTGAAGGGGGAAGCGTTTTATGCAGTTCGCAGTTTTCTCATGCGCCCGGCAACGGTGGGAAAAGCAATGAATGCCTTAAAGTTGCGGTTTGGAAGACCGGAGACAATCATCGAGTACCTTAAGGACAAGATCCTGTCGTTGCCGGCTATCAAAGGAGAAGCAATAAATAAGATCGTTGATTTTGCTCTTGAGGTGCAGAACTTGAGTGCAACCATAGAAGCTTGCGGAAAAATGGAGTATAGCTCTGACGTAACTCTGCTGAAGGAATTAGTGAACAAATTACCACCTCACATCAGGCTTGATTGGGCGAAGTACCGGAAGAACAAATCAAAGGTGAAGCTTTCTACATTCAGCCGTTGGATATATGGTCTGGCAGAGGACGTAAACGTTGTTTTCGAACCACAGTTTCGAGTAGGAAAACAGAAGTACGTGAATACCCATTCAGAAGAGGTTGGTAAAGAGGAGTCACAGAAAATCCCTCAGAAACCTGTAGCGAAGGCTGATTCCTCAACGAGCGCAGCAGCAGATAAAAACAAAAGTTGTTTGGTGTGCAAAGGTGGTTGTACGAACGTCGGGAAATGTAAACGATTCCAGGAGTTATCGTATGAGGCAAAATGGGCGACCATCCGGGAATTCCATCTATGTCGTAGGTGCTTACGACGCCATAAAGGAGGCTGTGATGGTGCGTGTGGAAAAATGGATGTACCTTTAGACACCATGCGTTGTTACACAAGGATCTCAACGATACGGTTACTGTTGGGGAATCCGGAAATGACACTTCACGTCGAATGCAAAACGAGGAGCGCAACATTAATACTCATCTATCCGGCAGTGGTCCATGTACTTTCCGCTATGTGCCCGTTACGCTCTATGGAAATAACAAGCAGGTGAAATGCTTCGCCTTCCTTGATGATGGATCGGAGCTGACTCTCGTTGACGAGGAATTAGTTAAAGAGTTGCAGCTTTCTGGAGTACTGCGCCCACTTTGTCTCAAATGGACCGGAGGTACACATCGTTTCGAGTCGAACTCGCACAGCGTAAATATTGAGATCTCCGGTCACGAAGGCAAACGATATCGGCTTCAAGACGTCAGAACGGTTGAAGAGCTTCAGTTACCTTGTCAGTCGCTGGACATGAACTATCTCGAACGCGAGTTTAGCTATTTACGAAATCTTCCTATCGATTCTTACTCAGAAGTCCGTCCCCGAATCTTGATCGGCCTCAAGCACGCCAACATAATGCTGGTACGCAAAAGCCGTGAAGGTAAAATGAGTGAACCTATCGCGGTGAAGACTAACCTTGGCTGGGTCGTTTATGGTGTTCAATCAACGGTGGATTCCATGAATACTAGTCACACCTACCATATCTGCACTTGCAGTGAGTCGGATGATACGAAACTCCATCAAATAGTGAAAAATTATTTCTCACTGGACAGTGCAGGAATCATCAAGCAAGAACGCACATTGTTATCCAGAGAAGATGAGCAAGCTGTGGCGCTTCTGGAATCCCGTACTCGCTACAACGGCGAACGGTTCGAAACCGGATTACTGTGGCGATCAGATGGTATCCGTCTACCGAATAACAGATCAATAGCAGATCGGCGTTTTAAATGCTTGGAAAATCGCATGGATAGAGATAAGGAACTGGCGAAGGTCCTACACGAAAAAATGGCAGACTACCGAACGAAGGATTACATTCGGAAGTTATCACCGGAAGAGCTCGCCGAAAATCACGAGCGTGTGTGGTATCTTCCTATCTTTCCTGTCAGCAATCCCAACAAACCAGGAAAGATAAGGATTGTATGGGACGCTGCAGCCGCAGTTCACGGAGTTTCCTTGAATTCAGCGTTGCTCACCGGCCCGGACCAGTTGTCGTCATTGGTTGGAATTCTGTACCAGTTTCGAGAACATAGAATCGGTATTTGCGCAGATATCCGGGAAATGTTCCACCAGGTGAGGATTCTTCCTGAAGACCAACACTGTCAACGGTTTCTCTGGCGTGATGATCCCGAGCAATGTGAGCCGAGCATCTACGTAATGCAAGTAATGACATTTGGTGCCTGCTGTTCGCCAAGCGCTGCCCAGTTCGTGAAGAATCGGAATGCGGAGCGGTTTCAAAATGTGCACCCAGAGGCGGTGGCGATTATCAAGTACAAACATTATGTGGATGATATGGTGCTGAGTACGCAGACGGTGGAAAAAGCTATCGAGTTGGCTACAACAGTGCGATTCATTCACGAGCAGGGTGGATTTGAAATCCGCAACTGGGTGTCTAACTCACCGGAAGTGTTGGCCAAAATCAACGGCATAACGGTAACTGAGAAAAATTTGGATTTAACCTCGGAGCTGGCGAGTCAAAAGATTCTCGGTATGTGGTGGGATACCCAAGCCGACACCTTCAAGTATAAAATCTGTTGGTCCCGATTTAATAGTGATCTTTTAGAAGGAACCCGGCGTCCGACGAAACGTGAGATACTGAAGACGTTGATGACCATTTACGATCCTCTAGGGCTTATCGAACATTTTATGGTTTTGTTGAAGATTCTTCTACAAGAAGTGTGGAGGGCTGATGTAGGATGGGACGAATCAATTCCCCAGGCACAGTTCGAGAATTGGCAAGTTTGGCTGAAGTTGCTTCCGGAATTAGAGAAACTGCAAATCTCACGATGTTACCAGCGGAATACAACTGTGGACGAAGAAACCATCGTAGAAATGCACACGTTTGTTGACTCCAGTGAAACAGCAATGGCAGCTACGGTATATCTACGCTTTGTCAGGAACGGTGATGTGGAATGCACGCTTGTGGGAGCTAAAACCCGTGTGGCACCAATCAAGTATACGTCCATCCCAAGATTGGAGCTCCAGGCTGCAGTAATAGGGTGCAGGCTAGCTTCCAGTATAAAAAAGAACCTGAACTGCAAAATCTCGAAGCACGTTTTCTGGACGGACTCGCGGAACGTCCTCTGCTGGTTGCGCTCCGACCACAGACGATACAGTGTGTTTGTCGCGTCGAGAGTTGGCGAAATCCTGGAATCAACAGATCTGCAAGACTGGAGATGGGTGCCTACTGGTTCCAATGTGGCTGACGATGGAACTAGATGGAAAACCCGACCGGATTTGACATCAGAAATTAGGTGGTATATGGGCCCCGCGTTCCTGAAAAAGTGTGAAGCAGAATGGCCGGTCCTTCCCATCAAAACTGTCTCTACCGAGGAGGAGCTACGACCGAGAATATTAGTTCACTGTCTAGCACCGGCATCAGTGATCGACGTTGGGAGGTTTTCGAGTTGGCGTACAATGATAGCGGTGACAGCCTGGGTATTCCGGTTCTTTTCAAACCTCCGCCATCGAATCAGCGGAGAATCAACAACGTCAGGGCCAATTGCAAGCGAAGAGCTGCGTCGAGCCGAACAGTATCACTTCAAGCAAGCTCAACGGGAGGTCTACCAGAACGAAATCACTGTTTTAAAAACATGTGATAGTAACGGAACGTACAAACACCTTCAAAAAAGCAGTCCTTTATACAAGCTGAGCCCATTTGTAGATGAATTCGGTGTCCTGAAAATGAGAGGGAGAACGGGAACTTGCACATACTTACACGCCGATGCAAGAAATCCAACAATTCTACCACCAAACCATCCGATAACGTCGCTGCTTCTCCGCTATTATCATGAAAGGTACCTGCACCGCAATCACGAGATTGTTGTGAATGAAGTCCGTCAAAAATACCGCATCTTCCGTCTTAGACCGGCCCTTGCAAAAATCCGAAAAAATTGCCAATGGTGCAAGAACCGCGATGTACTTCCTCAGCCTCCGGAAATGGCAGATCTCCCAGAAGCTAGGTTGGCAGCGTACACTAGACCTTTTGCTCACGTGGGGATTGATTATTTTGGACCAATTGAAGTATCTGTGGGTCGGAGGATCGAGAAGTGATGGGGAGTTTTACTGACCTGCTTGACAACCAGAGGGGTCTATATTGAAGTAGCTAGCACTCTAACGACTAACTCTTGTATAATGGCCATTAAAAACTTCATTGTACGGAGGGGAACGCCAGTCAGTTTCTACAGCGACTGTGGCACTAACTTTGTAGGCGCTAGTAAGGTGCTTCGAGAAGCCTTGCGCGAAGTTGACCGACACCAGTTGATGCGAGAGTTCGTGACACCAATTACGTCCTGGCACTTCAACCCACCTGCTTCGCCCCACATGGGTGGAATCTGGGAGCGCCTAATACGGTCGGTAAAGCGCAATCTGATGGAAGTCCTTGCAGTGAAGCACCCTACTGACGAGGAGTTGCGGAATGCGTTGACGGAGATAGAGGGTATACTCAATTCGAGGCCACTAACGCATGTTCCCATCGAAGACGAAGCAGCTGCAGCATTGACACCAAACCATTTTATTTTGGGGTCATCGGATGGATCTAAACCGCTAACCCTGATTGATGACGTCAAAGCGAATCTACGGCGGGAATGGCCAACATCTCAGTGGTTGGCCAATCTTTTCTGGAAGCGCTGGATCAAAGACTACCTCCCTGAAATATCCCGGCGCACGAAGTGGTACGAAAAGGTAAAGCCATTAGAAGTTGGAGATATCGTGCTCATCGTCGACGTCGACAACCCGAGGAACTGTTGGCCAAAAGGAAAAGTTATCGGTGTGGTGTCCAGTGGTGGCCAGACGCGTAAAGCGACGGTACAGACTAGCAGCGGTGTTTATGAAAGACCGGTGGTGAAGCTGGCGGTATTGGATGTCCGTCGCGGAGTCGAGTAAGGTGGACCGATCGGATCATGCGGTCCGCTTACGGGGGGGAGTGTTACGCCTCTCAGGCTGAGCGCACCTTAACATCCAATTGCCTCTTCGAATCTTGTTCAGAGTTTTGAGTTCAATGGATGGAAATAGGGGAAAAAAGGAAACTATAGCAACCATTGTTAGAAGGAAAAATCTAGTAGGCATTGTTGAAAAGAAAATCGAGATAGTTAGAAAAGAGAGTAGCAATTGCGAAGTGCGAAGATTTTCAATGAAAATTAAATTATTTGAAATTCTAGATCAGGTAAAAGAAACAAAATTATTTGATTTTGAATTCGAGTTAAAAATTAATTCATTCATAGATTAGCACCAAGCATACACCTAGCCTCAGTTAAATGATTCTACTGCTAAGTGATTTATCTACTATAAAGGGTAAGCACTTAAGTTTACTTAAATTAAACCTTAACTTATTTCTAACATTATACTTAAAATAAATAGGCTAGTTAAAAGGCGTATTGAATACACCTGAGGAGGCTTCCTGATAGAACAGGCAACAGGAGTCACTAAAACGTAAGACTTACTAACTAGACCAGAAACAATCATATGTAACTAATTAAAATTTAATTATAGGAAATTTTAATATACCCAGCAAAAATAGTGGTGATTTGTTTTTCGGAAACTGCACTCCTGTTGGCGAAGCCAACAGTCTTTATACGCAATTTTCGTATAAGTTTTTTTCACCGTCCGCAAGAAGTGTTTTTCATTTAGTAAGAATCTTTTTTTGATACGGAGAAGTTGATTTTCATTCTTAATTTTTATTTGAAAAGCGTGTTCATTTCGCCTGAAAACAATTAAATAATGCTCCCCGAACTCGTAAAACGAAGCTCAATGCCGTCAACGCGAATAGTGGTCGAGAGTTGAAAATGTCGTATTATCCAGACTTTGCTCTTACTGAATGTAATTTGTTCCAGTCTGACTTTTGCATCAAAAAGTGATCCGGTTTTTCAACGAGTGATTCGTTCGTTGCTAAAAAATGGGAAAAGTGGTGGAAGTAAATACTTCTGTACAATAAAGCCTCGAGTTTCGAAAAAAGAAAAGGCCGGGAGCGGAGTTGTACGTCTTATGTGAATATATTCCAATTGAACATATATTTGAACATTGAATTGCCTATTTTAGTTTCACATTTATGTTATGTGTTCTGGGAAATATAAATAGCTGTCGCTATGTGACATTTTATATTAATCGGTTTTAACAACCCTCTATATAAAATGTATGCTCCAATGTCAATATTTCCTGATATCGCCGATCAAGTTTCAAGGTGAAGAAACTGGTGGCACCCGATGGGGCCTCTGAGTTCTTTTCCGATGCTATAAGATATTGGTTGTAGTAGATATTCTTGATGTGCCATCCTCCCTTACGATCCCTTGATTTTTCGAATCCCCATACTCCGTCGTCTGGCCGGGTTGTATTAAGCTGGTGATGATAGGCAAACACTGGAACCCGATCTATGTGTGTAGCCGTATTCATTGTTGCTCCGAAGACATACTCCCGCGGATTGAGCATCTTCATATAATACAGTGGCTCGTTGAATTCGGGAATTTTTTCGAGTCTGAACGCCGAATAGTGAGGCGTACGGAAGTATTTCCAGATTCCGAGAAAGCGATAATAGTCCTGGTTATGGAAATATCCTGTTCCAAAAACAAGTCGTCGAAGAGCTACGCTGCGGATGCGAACGCAATCTACAGGAGGCGATCCCACATTCACGCGTGTTGTACAACCATAACAATCATCGTCCTTACAGTACCCGACATCTACCCAAACGCACAAAGAAATCAGCACCACCGTATAAAATCGTTGCAGCAGCATTGCTATTATATGGACCACTATCGATCTATCTTACATATCAACGTTTATAAACACTCCCCGATTTTTCACGTATTGAAGTGTTATCAATTGGAACATTCACCGTTACGATTGATTCGATGTTACTAGTAAACCACTATCGATGTTTCCTCCTGATTCGATACGATGACTTAAAAAACTTTTCTTCCTAGTTTCGTTCCAGAAAAGAACAATGTTCGTCCAGCTTTAATTGGGAAAGAAACACCAGCCGAAGGCGATCTGTGCCCAACTCCTCACTATAACGCCTCTATAATGTATGACGTGCGTCTTCTGAAAAATCAAGAAATCCTGGAAAATACCATCAAATCGGATCATATTCGCCAAGCGATTATATTACTTAAGGTATGGTTTCGGCAGCGGAACTATGATGTTGGCCTTCATGGTTTCGACGGAGCACTGGTAACATTTTACGTCGCATATCTGCTGCAGAACAAAAAAATTTACACAACCATGAGCAGTTATCAAATTATTCGATTATTCTGGAATCAACTAATCAATAGTACATGGGATACGACGGGTATCACCCTCGAACCCAGTGCCACCGACTCCTTATCGATGTATCTAAAATTCCATGAAGTCGTTTTTCTCGACAGCTCGGGCATGTATAATATTTGCGCTCATCTATCCGGCGAGTTGTATCGTTTGATAAAACAAGAAGCCGCTGTGGCCATTCAGTTGCTGGACAACAACAAGCTCAACAGTTTCGTTCCCCTGTTCCTCAATAATTACCCTGTGTACACTCAGTATGATCACATACTTAGTTTTGAAAAACCGGGCCTCATTCCATCCGTAGTCGAGACGTTCGGCACCGATGAGGATACGCTGAACTACTTCAATGATCCGTACAGTCATTTTCGGAAAATGGTTCAAAAGCTACTTCGGAGGGGACTTGGCCCAAGAGCGTCGTTCATAGTGCCGGTCCAAATTAAAGAATCTGCCAAATTGACGGTGACTTTCGGCATTCTTTTGAATCCGCAAGAGGCGTTCGCGACGGTGGGTAAGGGTCCGGAAGCGATCGATAAAGCCGCCTCGGACGAATTTCGCGACTTCTGGCGTGGCAAGTCCGAGTTGCGACGCTTTAAGGACGGTTCGATCACGGAATCATGCAGTTGGGGAACCAGCACCGATCCTATCGGAGAGAGACGTTTGATTTGCAGGAAAATCGTTCTCTTCCTACTAAACGCCCATTATGATATTCCCGAAACAATGGTTACATACTTGGCTCAGCAGTTTGAGGTTTCCATCAAACCGCTGGACAGAGAATTGAAGGAATTGCACGAAACGGTAGAGGAACGTGCTCTGGCTTGTATCCGTGCGTTCGATGAGTTGAGCAAAGTGCTGAAAAATCTGGATGATCTACCGTTGACCATAAATGCATTGATGGGTACGGATGCCCTGTTTCGCTACTCGGATCCCGATCCTCCCAGTGCTACTGCCAAGGCGTTGCTCGTCAACGATCAGCTATTGTTCTTAGCTTCCCACGTGGTGAATGCAACGATTCAGCTGGAAGCCAGTGGTAAGTGGCCAGATCAGCTGGAACCGATCCGGATGTTGAAGGCTGCCTTGTACCTGAAGATAGCCGACGCAATCAAGGCGTATGCCGGTAGCACGGCGGAACTCGTGCCACAGGCCTGCGCAGACTATCTGGATGTTTTGTATGGTGAGTATACTGTTGATATTCGAAGTGCGAGTACAGATTCCAACTTCAACTGAATTATTTGAATCAACATCCAGTTGAAACTCTGCTGCTAGAGTGCGTGCGGTTTGGCACAGGCCGGGGCCGTGCCGCACAATGCGCTGAATGCATAGGAATGGGGGACAAAAATCATAACAGCAGAATTTAGCCATTTTAACACTTTGGTGTGATGGGACAATTTATTCATAAATATCAGATCTGATATCATTCGAATTTTCGCATAATTGTCTCAATCATTATTAGAGTAACTACTGGTTCAAATTATGTTGAACTAGTTGTTTTCAAAGAGCAGGATAACTGTTTGCATAAGTGTCTTATGTCAATTGAATAATCTCATGTAAAAAATCTTTGTTTATCTAAAGTAAAAAGTGCTACACAAAGGTATACATAGCTGGCTTTAGTTACACATTTATTGTATCATTGGCAAAAGTGTCTCATAATCAACGGATTATAAAAATAAAATTATGTATTGATCGTACTTCATATGATTTACTCGGGTTTCTTTCAAAAACAAAAAAAAAACTATGGTATTTTCATCTTTTTTTATTCATAAACAAAACTGCAGCTTGCTCCAAACACATATTAGAAGCTTTTTTTTTGCATTCTACATCTATTATTCCTGCTCATTTTCAATGTCATCGCCATTAGGAATATCTACGTCTTTCAAAATTTTCGCGCGGTGTTTCCGTCGTTGGTCGTACCGTATCCAGGTTTCGGCTTGTCAAATATTAAGCCAATTTGAGCCCTAAAATGAATAAGTTTCTTGCGTTCCTCGTAACTTTTCTTGTTAGATTCTCCTCGAACTTGCCACGTTTTGAATGGTAGCCTCAAAATAGAATATCAGATAAATTTCGTCTCAAATTTTGAAATGTACAGAGTCTTTCAGATTAAACGCTCACGAAAAAAAAAAATCGAATAACTCCTTATAATTTTTTTTTTCGCTCCGTCGATGGTAACATTGCATTCCCCACTTCGGGACGATAATATTCGTCTACTCGTTCAGTCTGATCGAACGGTTTTTAGTGTCAAGATGTACAATTTACAAGAACGTGTATTTTTAGTTAAATCGTATTACTCGAGCGACCGAAGCCTTAATGAAACTTTGTCCTCTTATGGTAAGAATTTCAACATTTCTCGTCGTTGATTATTTCCTCTAGGGTAATATGCGTGTGCCATTGGCACGGTACGTACCATGGCACGACAAAATTTTGTGCCATTTGGTACGGCACAGAGCTGTGCCATGGTATATGGTACCATGGCACAGTTGGCACAGCTGACACAGATGGTACAAATGGCACGGTTGGCATACATTGCACAATGGTCCAGGAGATGCATTTAAGTGGAAATTAGCATTTAGAACTCGACAGTTATTTTCTAGACAAAAACTGTCTTCGACAAAGTGGTTACATATGATAGAGCGCTTATTTTCATGTTGCCAAAAATAGGGTGACCAAAATTTTTCGATGAAATAAGAAATCTAACTTTCTTTTTTCTATAGATAGAGGTAAACATAGTTCGACAACGTTGTAGTCCCAGTTATTTGAGACATCTTTGTAGAACAAAGCTTTTTTCTATCTCCTTAAATAACCGATATAGCGCCTTTTTTCTAATTTGCGTCAGGGTCACCATGAAAAAAACTCTTTTCTTGCTCTAACTTTTATATTTCAAGTTCTACGTACAAACTGTCTTCGAAAGACTTTTAGAACATACTAATACAAACATTTTGCGATGCAGAACTTGTCAATATCTCAACTTCACTCAAAGTTAATGATATCCCTTCAAAAAAAAAAATACGCTCTCTTAAATTGCTTGCCATTCATTCTGGGGCAAACATAAACAAAGTTTATTGGCAGCATTTGAAAGAGAAAAGTTCACTCTACATGATGTGTGATTTTCAAAACTATGTTATTCTTTGTGTTTGAGTAAATTAAAGTTAAAATCATGAGTTTTTGGGTAGAAAAAAAACCATCAATAACTTTGAGTAGGATTAAGATATTGAAAGGTTCTGCACCGCAAAATGTTGGTCTTGATAAGCTCTAAAAGTCGTACGAAAACAGTTTTGATGTAGAATTTGAAATATAAAAGTTAGGGCAAAAAACCCGCTTTTTCATGGTTACCCTAATTCAAAATGGCCGCCACCACAAATTGCACCATAAATATTTTTTTAAAACCCCATCAATATGAGTATCGAATGAAATGGCTTGACTAGTCGAACACAGTAGGGTAAATGATCTTGGTTGTGTTTTCACGCAACTAGTAAATGTAAATCGATTTTTCTTCATGAAAATCACAAATAATCAATACGAGTTTGGGTTTGTTGAAAAACCCCAAGTCTCTAGTTGTTAATACTATCATGAGGCGTTGTCATTTTTTTAAATGTTTTTTAACGATTCTCCTCAAAGAGAAATTATGATAATGGTTTGATCACCTCTGATCATGGTTTGTCTAAAAAATGATCATGGTTTGTTTTTAGGTTTTAGAAATCACTATGTCTGAATGAAAAAATTAGAAAAAAATTTCAAGTAGATGTTGCACTCGAAAACCAATTAAGCAAATGGAGCCAAATTGGGCATTTGAAGGTTTTGAGGGACAAGAAACGATTCTATGGTGAGCAGACACTCCTCCCTCCACTCGAAAACGGGGCTGTCATACAAATGAAACACAAATTTCTGCATAACTCGAAAACTAATCAAGCAAATGGAGCCAAATTTAGCATATGAAGGATTTAGGGGGCAAGAAACGTTTCTATGTTAAATAGAAACTCCCCCCCCTCTCTAAGAGGGGGTTGCCATACAAATAAAACAAAAAACTTTTGAATAACTCAAAAACCAATCAAGCAAATGGAGCCAAATTTGGCATGTGAAGGTATTAGGGGCAAGAAACGTTTCTATGGTGAGCAGACACGCTCTCAAAGGGGGGGGGCATGGCTGCCATACAAATGAAACACAAATTTCTGCATAACTCGAGAACTAATCAAGCGAACGAAACCAAATTTGGCATGTAGAGGTTTTAGGGTGCAATAAATATTTCTATGATCGTTATACACTCCTTCCCCCTCTCTAAAGGGGGCTGCCATACGAATGAAACACATATTTCTGCATACCTCGAAAACTAATCAAGTAAATGGAGCCAAATTTGCTATGTGAAGGTTTTATGGGACACGAAACGTTTCTATGGTTAATAGACACTCCTCCCCCTCTCTAAGTGGGGGCTGCCATACCAATGAAGCATTAATCTCTGCATAACTCAAGAACTAATCAAGCAAACAGAATTGTATTTGGCATGTGGAGGTTTTAGTAGGCAAGAAACGTTTCTAAGATGGTTGACACTCCTCCCCCTCTCTACAGAGGGGGGCGGGCTGAATAACTTGGGAACTACTCAAGCAAATGAATTCATACTTGGAATATAGGGGTTTTAGGGATCGATAATGTGAGGGTTTTTGGATACGAGAAAGGTTTCCATGATGGTATGACACCCCTCCTTCCTCTGAAATGGAGGGCGGGGGGCCCCATAAAAATAATACACATATTTCAACCAAACATATTCCAACCAAACATGGCAATTGAAAATTTTCGGAAAATTGTGAAGGAAAATGGGAAAATTTGAAAAATTCAATCCGGATATGTTCTATAATTACATATTGACAAGCGTTGTTAGTCCATTTGATCTTCGTTCGAAAGTTGAAATGGATTTTAATGGCAAAAAAAAAAAAAAAAAAAAAGGAACTCCTATATCGTCTTCTATCTATATAAATAGAAAAGGATCGCCGAATGTGTTGATAAGAGCAAAACTCGAAAAGGCTGTATTTATCTATCATATTTTCTGTATCAACCATTTATTCCATGTAACGGAGAAACATGTTATTTGCGAGTGGTTGAAAAATCTTGAACGAAAATTTTGTCTGAAAATAATATGACGAGTTTTGGTTGAAGTGCTAGGAATTTTATAGTAAAAGGTCATTTTAAAGGGTAGATAAGAAGATCAATAAATGAACAGTTCTGCGATTGGATCCATGAACGTGCGCCTCATAAGAAAACGTGGATGTGATAACGAAAAATAAATTTTAGACGGGACGAAGTTTGCCGTCAGCTAGTTTCATCATATTTTTAACAAGAATACAACACTAGTCTAAACCTGTCTAAAACGCACCGTAACGCTCCTCAATTTTTTCGCAGCCAAATATGTTTTCCGTTTCCGCATTGTACACCAGCGCGAGATCAGCATCTTGCGGGAGTACATTTCCAGCAACAAAGTAACGCGTTTGTATCGCGATTCGGACCAGAGCATCCAGCTGGAAATGCAGGCAACGATACTGCCCAAGTTAACCAGCATCTTACACGGTCTGCATCAGCAGTATTTCTCCTTTGGGTCCGTCGCAGCCATGGCCAAGCGATGGCTGTACTCGCAACTAATCGACTCGTTCCTGTGGCCCGACGAATGCACCGAACTTATTGTGGCGGCGTTGTACTTGCGACGGGTTCCGACGCTCCAGCCGCAAGCGGGCTTCCTCCGGTTTCTTCACTATCTAGCTAAAACGGACTGGAACCGAGAGTTGATTCTGCTTAATTTCAATGATGAAATCCCGGACGAGCGAGTGGAAGAGCTGGAGAAGCAGTTTGTCGAGAACAGGGACAGCTTTCCACCGTTGGCCATTGTGACGTCTTGCGATGCGGACAAGTATGGATTGTTCGCCAGAAGGGCGCCTAGCCAGGAAGTGCTCAATCGTGTTGTGTTCTTGGCGCGGCATGTTATTTCGTTGATCGAAGAAAATATGAAGAATATTCGGAATCGTGTGCATGTAAGGTTACCGTTAAGACGTCTGCGTATTTTCAAATAATTATTCTATTCTTGTTCTAGATATTTTATCAACCATCCTATACCGGATACGATTTAATCATACACTTGGATACCACGATTGTCCCAGAGATTGGAATCACCAGTTTGGAAAATCTCAAGCAGCGCAAAAGGGAAGTTCTCTTCGAAGCAGAAACGAAAGAACCTGCGGCTGGTTTCAATCCGGTGCTGTTTTACCTTGCGGAGTTGAGAGACTGTTTTCGGAAGATCGCATTGTTTTTCTATGATCCATGTGGCGGGGACCGGATTGCGGTACTGTGGAGACCGGATACAATGGAAGGGATGCCTTTTACGGTAATAGAATGTCATATTGGATGACGCAATAAATTGAAAATTACTTTCCACAGACATCGAACATCAATGGAAGGGTACATGCTGCGGACAACATTTTGAAATTGAACACGGAGGCGCTTGTTCACGATTTCGAAATACTCGGCAAAGGATTAGTACGGAGAATAGAAACGAAACCTTAGATACAAAATAAATATTTATTTTTATTTTTTTCGAAAAAAATATTAACAATTTTTCATTATTGATCATTATATACAGAAATCACTCTATCAACTAGGATATGCTAACTACCCGACTGGTAACATATTTTACCTCATTTGGAACGTGCTTTTGATGAAATAGGGCAATATATTGATTGGGGCCGGATACATACGTATCCATTGGCCCCCCTCGTAAATATGATTGGTATTTCCGTCTCGCCAAGTGCCCCCTGGCAGGTACACATCACGGGTCGTTGCAAATTCAGTTAAAACCGGTGCCACCAGGATGTCCTCACCGAGGAGATATTCTGGAAGGAGAAAAAAACCTTATTGTGCCTTACTCTTGCATTGCTTACATAGAAAGATGAATCGTACCATCGCTGATTTTCAACGCCTCTTCGTCATCCGGATCTAACCACCAGATGGGTGGGTTCACGGGAGTTCCCTCAGTGACCGTTATTCTCATGCGCTGTAAAATATAGTCAGAATAATCTTCGTGCAGCTGTGTGAAAACACGAGTCAACTCAATGCTCTGGAATTAGAGAGAATTTTTTTTATCTTAGAACAGCTATACTCAACCTGCGGCCCGACGAGGTCTTTTGGTGTTACTTTATTTTGAATAATTTTGTATGTGTAGAAATAACGAAAAGTCAAGAAAATTTTACCAGAGTTTTTTGAAGTAGGAATACGTAGGTCTTTCAATAACGGTGCCAAATCAGAAAACAGGGCACTTTTGTATGAATTAGAAGTAGCAAATTCAGCATTTGTTCTACGGACAATAAAGACAGAGAAAATATTGCAATTCAAGCCCCACTCGTTCGCGCTTTCACGGCAGTGAAAGTCCAAATGAAATCGAACTAAAAATGCAGATTTTAAAAATTTTGTATTTTTGATTCGAACGAAAGTTTGTATTCCGTTTGGGTTAGAGTAAATATGAGTTTTTCACAGCATTTGGGAATTTTTTGACTCAAGTGTAACTTTTGAAAAGGGCGTATCGATTTTAGTAAGAGAAATTTTTGATAATTTATATCTCAAAAACTATGAGTCGTACCGAAATAGTGTCTTAGAAAGAGTTATAGAGTATGGATGTTAAAACGTGAAAAAATATACACTGAGAAAAAAAATAGTACAGGTCGGACTCGATTATCCGGGATTCGATTATCTGGAATTTTAGACTCGATTATCCGGAGTATTTTATTTTTGATTTTCGGAAATTTTGAATAATTTGTATAATAATTCCATATTGAATAGCCAATATGGGTATCAAATGAAAGGGCTTGACTATTAGGATACAGTTATTTATGAAAACTGCAAATCCAAAATGGCGGATTACATATTTTCTCAGAACCCCATCAATATGGGTATCAAATGAAAGGGCTTGACTAGTAGAATACAGTTATTTATGAAAAATCCAAGATGGACGCCACCACAAGATGGCACCATATATAGTTATGTACGGAAACCAGCCCAGCAGCACAACAATCCACACTACACATCAAGGTCAGATAATCATCGAGCCACGCAGTCATCATGTAAACATTCCCAACGAACCGTACGATGCCAAAACAAATTCCAGCGCTATCGCCATAGAAGACATCGTCAGCAGAATCCGGAGAACCAGATGCAACACGACACATCATGAACGGGAACCAACCAAGATTGAAATATGCTGACTTAGAAATTGATAGTTATAAAACAGGGAACTAGAGTTAGTATCTAAGTTGACTTTATAATCCAAAGTTCGGTAAATAAAAGTTTGTTTTTTTTACACCACCTATGGTGTATAAATCATAACTATATATTTTTTCACAACCCCATCAATATGGATATCGAATGAAAGAGCTTGACTAGTAAAACACAGTTATTTATGACAAATGCAAATCCAAGATGGCAGCCACAACAAAATGGTGGATTTCATATTTTCTCAGAACCCCATCAATATGGGTATCAAATGAAAGGGCTTGACTAGTAGAATACAGTTATTTATGCAAAATGCAAATACAAGATGGACGCCACCACAAGATGGTGCCATATTTTTTTCCCAACCCCTTCAATATGGGTATCAAATGAAAGGGCTTGACTAGTAGAACACGGTAGATCATGAAAAATACAAATCCAAGATGGCCGCAGTCCCCAAATAACTGATTACTTTTTAATGATTTCATTCAGCTTGCCCTGTTTGTATGTATGTTTGAGTGTTCGTAGGATTGCCCCACATTAATTGAAATTTGACCCCGTTCCTGATCACTGATTGATCTGAAATTTGGAACATACCTTTAATTCTATTGCCATTATAAAACTGCGTATTCCATGATCTTGAAAAATTCAATTTGGCCGTCGCTAAAAATGACTGAATGGCTTGACTTGACACTACATTATCAACAACACAAACATGAATGAAAGAACGGATGTGATAACTACTAACTGTTACTTGTCTAATTATTTTCTAGCTTTTAGTACATTAATCCGTATAACCTCAAAAGATGTTTTATTTATTTTATTTTCTAGTTTTTAGTAAATAATCTGTACCATGAGCATACTACAATATTTTAATTATTTACTGTATTCTATTAGTCAAATAATTTTATTTGATAACAATACAGGGTAACTTCGATATAACGTACATTTTACTTTCAAAATTGTACATTGTATCGAATTGTACGTTATATCGAAACATAATAAAGAACTCAGAAACGTAGCTCATATTACTTTATTGTGTTGCTGTTTGAGTAAGGTTAATGGATAAATTCAACTAGAAGACGAAGCCAACCTTTCTCATGATGTTTCTCTTCGTACTGTTGATTAAAATTTGATTCATTTAGAATCCGGTTGTACAGTTGTACTTCGGGATTGGTTAAAAGTACAAACCAAGCTTTAGTATCAAAATACAGATAATTCATTATTCTTTCAGAAAAATACTATCCAAAGATTATTCCTTTGGACTTTGAAAATGTGTACGTTATAACGAGGGTACGCTATATCGAAGTTTCCCTGTATTGACGGGAATGCAAAAAATACATAGTCGACTATTTAGTGGCGGTTACCTTTTCGAATTTATGTTGTTCATAATGTAGTCTATTGTCCAAGTCAAGCCTATCAGCCATTTTTAGGGGCGGCCAAATTGAATTTTCAAGCAGTCAAATTTCAATTAATGTGGGGCAATCCTACAAAAACTCAAACATACATACAAACAGGGCAAGCTGAATGAAACCATTAAAAAGTAATCAGTTATTTGCGGACTGTGGCCATCTTGGATTTGAATTTTTCATGATCTGCTATGTTCTACTAGTCGAGCACTATCATTTGATACCGATATTGATGTGGTTTTGAAAAAAAAATTATTTGGTGCCACTTTGTGGTGGCGGCCATTTTGGATTTACATTTTTAATAAATAACTATGTTCTACTAGACAATCCCTTTCATTTGATACAGGTCAGAGTCGATTATATACAGTTTGGATTTTTTTTTTATATTTCAAATATGACTTACTTCAAGAAGAAATGTAACCTTTCAACGTTAAGGTTAAATTTGAGTGGCTATTACATGTAGAGTGGGGTAAAAATAGTGATTTTTGGAGATTCTGCTTGATTTTTTACCAGGAATTCTTTATATCGATATTGCAGCCAAATTAAGAAAGATAGAATTTGGGTGTCAAAGAACAAATTGTAGAGCGGTTTGAGAGCTTCAGTTTAATTGATAGGAACAATCCAATTAGTACAATTTTTAGGATAAAAGTAATAATAACACATTTAAAATTATTAACTTTTAAGTTTCTCACTTCCAAAATGTTATTGAAATACACTAATTTAGATGTTCCACTACTATATCCTTTACTAAATTTTCTCATCTTTCAAATGAAGGCAACAGAGTTGTCTTCCGTAGCGTACTTTTTAATGTAGAGCCAGTTTGAGGCAACAGAGTCCGAAACAGAAAAAAAATTCTATAACTCTGTCATTGTTGAAATTCGAACATATGCGTAGAAGGATTTTTTTCATCAAATACGATCGCCCATCACCTCCTGAGAGAATCTGAATAAATCAATTTTTTTTCATGTGAGATAGGTGTTTTCTGACTTTTAGGGGATGAATCAAAAATCAAATTCCTCTTTTATATTCAAAAAACAAAAAATATATGCAAAAAAAAACGATTGAAAAAAAAATTTTTTTTGACTCGATTATCCGGAGTGAAAAAAAATCAATACTCCGGATAATAGAGTCCGACCTGTACTCTTTTTTTACTAAAAAAAACTTTACTTTGCAACATCTTATGTTACGTTGAAAAACATCGCTACGTTTTGTATTAACCCACATGTCTTCAAATGTTTTTCAACGTGACTCCTAAACATATATTTTTACCATAATGATGTATTTGGAGAAGTTGTTGAAAATTATAAGAAAATTCATAAAATTTCATGAACATGGCGGTATAATACGACAATAAATTAGAAATATTTTTTTCAATATCTCGAAAATGGCTGCATTTAGAAGAAGATTGATAAAGAGCTTAAATCACATCAAGATTCATAATTTGTGGCTAAAAATTCGAAGTTTTGAAAATTCATAAAAATTCGATGTTCGTCAAAAATAGTTTTACCATATTGTACCCATTTTTTAAATTTTTTACATGACTTCTATTTTATATGGAAAAATTTAAAAAAATATGTATTTTAGATATTGCAATTTAGTTTTTTTTAAGTAAAAAAAATACTTTTTTTTCTCAGTTTATATTTTTTCACCTTTGGACATCAATACTCTATATCTCTTTCTAAGACACTATTTCGGTACGTCTCATAGTTTTTGAGATATAAATTATCAAAGATTTCCTCTTACTAAAATCAATACGCCCTTTTCAAAAGTTACACTTGAGTCAAAACTTGAGTACTCCAAATTGGAAACTAAACTAAACTCTCGGCATTGAGAAAGGCCAGTTGGCTGGAGGCGCCACTATAATTCAAACGATGATCATCATTATTCAAGCTACAGTTTCGGTTCAGCTGGCAGACTAGCAGAATCTCGACACAATGAAGCCCATATTATCTCCAAAACTAGTAGAAATTTGATCCTGGGCAAATGAAAAAAAAAAATTATTGCGTTTTAAAATTTGCAGGTTTTCTTTACAAAAATTTCTAACTCAAAAACTATAATACCTACAAAATTCTCGTCGAAAGATGACACGTGAGAAATTATATTTTTTTTCATTGTTTCATTGTTTTTTTTCATAAAAAATGCGAAAAAAAATAAAAATTAGGAGTTGTTGGAAAAACTTTTTCCCTGTAAAAGAGCTCATCTGCCGATGCATGAGCGACTTGTTAGAAATAGTAAGGAGTATTCATGTAACTTTTTGAGGATTTAAAAAAATACGTTTTTGAGAAAAATGAATATCAATTTTAAAAATATTTTTATTTCAGTGTAATTTAAAAAAATCGTATTTCTTATGAAAATTTAAACAATTTCCTACATTCCATCTTTTGACGAGAATTTTGTGAGTATTATAGTTTTTAATTTAGATCTTTTTGTAAAAAACGTGCAAATGAAAGGATAAAATTTCTTCCAGTTGTTGGAGACAATATGGGCTTTATTGTGTTGAAAATTAATGTTTTTTAAAAATGTAGTTTTGAGATATTCAATTTTTTAATTTATTTTCAATTTCTTTCGGTGCAAACTTTTTCGCCTCTGGATGCATTCTCAGAATATGCGCGAAGTAAGCATAATGCAGAGCTTGTACTGACGGGTAGCAGTGAAGCAGAAGAGAAATATTAAATAGGACGTACCAGAACGGATTTCATAACGTTAGTGGAGGTTGGTTGTGTATTAATGAATCACATGTACGAATTGTAGATTTTATGCGTTGTCAAATAGACAACGGTGGTAGAGGAACAAATATGTAATCGCCTCGAGCAGCATTGTGTCTAGCACGAGAAGAATATTCGCGATGAATACTGAGAACACTACGAGCATTGGCAAAAAGTAGCCAAATCTCGTGTATTGTTCTCGCGAGAATAAGAATTCATGAATCACTCGTCTTAAACTGCTTCTACACAACCACGCAACACAATGTTAACAATTTCGATGCATTCTGAAATAATACTCGAGGTAACAAAAGCGAATTTATTTTTATATCTATGATTTTGAGAGCGTGTTAGGATTCATTGTTGTAATGATGGTGATGTTTGGAATAATATAGACTTTCTTAGACTTTTAGATTTCTCAGTTCATTCGCCTGTAGTTTTGAAAACGGCCAATTTGGAAAAATAAATTAAACACTCAGCCTTAAGGGGGTATTCTAGTCTAGAAATCTGAAAAAATCGAAATTTTTTTTACCATATTTCTGTAGTTTAGGCATTCAAGAATATACTCTAGAAAGGACTTATCGAAAATCCTATTATTTACCTAGTTAGAGCCATCTTAGTGATGTGGTATCTAACCTGTTACGGCCATCACAATGAACTTCAAACGCGTTTCTCTCGGAACTAGTTTTTTTCTAACTGGCGTACACGATATCTCAAGTTCTACTGAACCGATTTATGTCAAATTTATATGAAAATAATCTGCATACATCTCTCTATCGCATGAACCAATAAAAAATTATAACTTTTTAATTTTACTATTTTAAAAAAATCGGTAAACGCAAAAAAAACGTTTTAAACAGCATTTTTGTTTTCAAACGGCCGCCATTTTGTTAAAACCCATGTTTTTGACTTGTCCGAGGTTCATGCCATAGCGACATCTTTACTGATTCAGAATCTGTTCGATTTTATTGTTTCAGATAACCAGAAGGACTGGAATCGTGTACGCCATGGCACAACTTTTTTTTGAACACCCTCACTTCACCAGCATGTAACTATTCTAATTATGAATATTTTTTTTCCGTCCTATTTTTGTTTTATTGTTGAAAGATAGATAAACGAATAATGATCCATGACTATCCATTATAGTAAAAATATTCTTTGTTTTATTTTTACGGAGTTCGAAAAAACGTCCGAAATTCGTGTCTCTACACTAGAATCCCCCCTTAAGAAAGGCCATTTGGAATGCCTAAATCGTGAATGACTTGGTGGCTTTTTCCGTTCGATCAAATAATTTTTGTGAATTCGAGCATTGTTTCCAGGTTAGAAGTGGCGTGAAAGTGCAGCGCATTTTAAATCAGACATGAAGAAGGAAATTTTAGCGGTGAGAGCTGTGTTCTTCGATGGAAAGCCGAAGGTGAAAATTTATTACGCAGTGATTGCTATCGACGCCGCAACCCCCCCATACAGCCGATTCGTTTGGGTTTTTCTGTTGCCGTTCTAAGTGTTCTTCGGAGCGTGTGGAATGTTTGTGGCTTGTCTGAAAAAAAGGTTCCGCTGTTTTAGAACTACATAAAATTGCATACCTCCTCATCAATATCCCACGGCGTTTTCGAAAACTGCATACTGGGCATGAATGTATTCGCCTGCAGCCATCTGACGAAAAGTTCCTTCGTCAATATATCGTCTCCGTAGACGTTTCCCCCAATCATGTCTGGCAGGACGAACGGATATCCGTTGAGGTTCATCTGCAGCATGGTTGGAATCAGCGATTGCAATCCGTTATTCATTCCCCAACGTGTGTCCAGATCAATCATCCTAACAAATACCGGCAAATCCTGGGTCGTCCAGCCGGTTCGGATTTCGATCATCGGACCTAGCTCGGCACACATACGCACATAGTTGGTGGTTAAGCTCGTCGGAGACAAGACTTTCGAGCCCTCGACATCGGGATCGGCAGGAGCCCAGCTCGGTTCACCGGCATCAAATTTGAAACTGTCGATCCCTTGCTCTTGCAGTTCTTTAAGTCGTAACCGAAACCATTCAACAGCGGCCGGGTTGTTGAAGTTGATGTAGGATGCTTCATTTTCAACGCTGTTCCACCACTTGGTGTTATATCCAATGGATTCATTGTGGGACTTGACGAGGAAACTAGAATCAGGCAACAAATCATTAGAGAATTCAATGGAAAATTAATGAAGAATCATACCCTTTACTCAGTGCCTCTGTGTACCACGGCTGACAGTTCTTATTGATGAATGGATGTATCCACAGGGTTACTCGAAATCCCATTTCTTTTAACTGCTCCGTCAGTTCCGTGACGTTCGGAAAAGAGATTGAGTCGAACACTAGTGATCCATAGCAACTTTCCCAGAAGTCATCGATATCCAGCTGAGCGTTCTTAAATCCACGCTCTTTGATTTCCGAAGCGAAATCCAACACCGTCTGTTGACTAATCGGTCTTCTATACCTTACCCAAGTGGACCAGATCGGGTGTCTAACCATTCGTTCATCGGGAATCCCCACTGGTTGATTCAAAACCTTATCCACCGCCTTAACATGTGCCTCTTTTGCATTCTTGGCCACCCCAATGCGATAGTTGAACTCAAAAATCTCATCGTACGAATAGTATGGCAGTTCTTTCTTAGCCGTCAATCTCAGTGTGGCCTCATCCTGATCTATAAACAGAGGTACCTCTTTTTCCACGTATAGGAACACACCCGCGGAGTTCAACCAGTACCTCTCCGATATAGCCGCACTGTGTAGCTCTTTCGGTATATAAGCATAATCTTCGAATCTTAGCTTCTGTACCGGATATAATTGTTCCATTTGTTCCGGTCCACCATACCATTGGATCTCCTTTCCCCGAACGTGATCCCCGGTATGAACAACATCCGAAATGATTTGTCCTTTGCGGAGTTTTCGGGTGATACTGATGAATGAAAATTGATCCGTGTCTTCGATGTCAGTTATCTCGATTCGTTGACCGTTGCCTTCCAATCGGATACCTCGGTCGGTCGATACTAGCACCGAATCGTCGGTAAAGTCGTGATCGAATGTGATGCGCTGAATCGGTATACCATCTGGGGGAAGTAAGCATGTTATATTGTTATTGCACTTCTACTAACGTTTTGTGTTTTAATGTAAACATGATTGGTGTCGTGTTACTATCACAATTTAGTCGTCTAAAACTTGGCGCACTTCTTTTAACCCGTGTCGTACCAAGTGTTCGAAAAAACGAACAGCAATCATATGATAATGTTTTTGCACCAAATGTAGCTTAATTCATTAGCTACCACTTACCATTAATTTCATTTCATTTTGTTTAACTTTATTGGGCAATACATTCGGTTGAAAACAAGTATGTGCGTACATAACCTAACATAATCTAATAGATAACAAAACCTACTTTCTCCTGATATAAAGTTCTCTGACTCTGAAACAAATGACACCCGTCAGTTGTTCAAACGATAGCTGGTGAATCACCAAAGCGCATTCCTACTTCGTCTGATTTTCTCTGGATTTCATCTCTGTTTGTTCGGATTTCTATGAACTTGTTGAAGGTTCCTCCAGGATCTATGTATTTCTCATCACAAGTGGTGCTCAAGGAACACTAAAAGCTTCACACTTCCGGACTACTTGGTAAACGTCAAGACTCCAAATAAGCTGTTTCAAAACGAAGAAACGAGGTGTTAGTAGCCGAAAATAATTTGGACGGACGAAGACTCGGATACAGAATTCCCAAATCCAAAATTCTCATTTTAGCGTTACGTAATTTGTGTACCACGCCTTGCAAAAAAGCCCACCCTGATGTGTCGAAACATCGCTTGTTAGATTTATACAACCAGTTTCTAAAACATAATGTTTTTCCGGATGATTGGAGACTTCAAAAACCCGGTAAACCCGCGACCGTTTTCAATTCCGCCCAATAGCAATGCTGTCTTGTATACGGAAATTATTGGAGAAAAATATCTTGTTTCATCTTGATCGATTGGTTGAAACAAATAACGTGCTCTCAGATACACAATATGTGTTCCGAAGGACCAAGGGGACGAATGATTGTCTTGCGTTGCTTTTTTCAGAAATTCAAATGGCTTCACTCTTCTTGAACATAAAGAGAGCCTCAGACAAACTACATTCTCGGGGTCGTCCTCTATTTAATAACATGTTATATAAATTGCTCACGGAGATTCGACAGTAAGTCGGGATCCTCAACTAGAATGTCACCGGAAGGTCCTCATCTCAGCATTGTGTGGCCGAGCGGCCAAGTTTGAACTTATCAGTCCATCGCACAGTTATTGCGACCTAGAACTGAAAACAAACAGTGTAATTGTTACGGAAATAACATGATAAATGTGCATTCATAAATAAAAACGATTCCCAAGACGTGAGCAGATCGCGTGCGAGCAGGAGCTACTTGAATTGATTGCGGAAATTATGAAAAACAAGTCAAATTATTTATGAGCAATTTTCTGCTGAATTATTTCTGCCTTTCATCCTATACCCCTGTGCGCTAGTCGTAATCGCTGGCGTGTGCCAAAATTAAAATTCAACGGAGGAAGCGGGAAAACCCTTTAATTATCGAAATTTATTGGCTCTCTACAGGAACATTACTACTCGGTTTCTTTCCTTTGACACTTGGCACGGCGAATGGATTGTGGTCGGTTAATTTGCAATATGTGCATTTGTGGCCAAAGTGGAGGGGATTTGAAAATGTGCTAGAGACAAAAAAGACGCATCCAATGTCCCAAGGGTAGCCCGGGCTCTCTTCCTCAGTTTCATATTAGTTCCTATAGGTTCCTTCGGACTTCAATGAGTACTAACTTTAGCTGAGTCCTGATTGGTAAATAAAATTTGATTTATTGGTTTGTTATTTCGCCTCCTGCTGTAGTAGTATTACATGTATTTGTCATTATTTTTTTATTTGCGAGCATCTTTGAAGGTTTTGTCAGATTATGTGGGTTTCCACCAAAACAATAATTCATTCATTTTCTGTGTGAAACTGAAATGCTACAGATACTCCTGATCCAAAATGATTATAAAGAGGCCATGTCACGTGCAATGGGTTTCAATTGGCAGGTTCGGAAATTGTGTTCTTCCGCCACAAGAATGCGCCTTCCTATTGGTCGCTTACCGCCAACTAAATTTTGATCACCTTAGGAACTGGTGATTTTTAACATTTACAGACGAAATTCGATTCACCAAAACCCCCCCCTTCCCCCTGCCAAATCACCGTGAGAAAATTGGAATTATTCTCACAAATTAAGTTGTACAACATGTGATATGGCGCTTATTATCTTTGGGATTTTTTCCGGGAATCCTATAATTCCTCCTTGTTTCCAATTATCCGAAACAATATTATGCTCCCACAAAAATGATTAAATAAATTTGTTTTGTGTGTTTCAGCTAATTTTTTTTTTTATCCCATTTATTTATTTATCAGGCTCATTAGCATTTTATCTGTAACAATGCCGGGTTTTTATCGTGTACATGTACATATGTTTATGTTTCTATAAATTGTAAATTACACAGTAGTAATAGTAGCCACTTAGGCGTTAGGTTTTTTTTTGTTCCATTACATTATGGTAAATTTACACTGTAGTAGCCATTTAGGCGAAAGGTAATTCTATCTGTTCTTACATTGTTCAGTAGACCGGACAGCGGAGACAGTTGATATTGATCATTGTTGAGTTATTTATAGAACAGCAGCCCGATGTTTCTTGCAGAGCAGAGCAGTTGTATGGATGAATCGATCTTATTTCGACCGTGGATCGATCTCCATCGCTGATGATGGTTGCGTGGACGTAGTTATTCTATAACAACACAAAGATGGTCAATTGAGGGCCCTGAGATTGAACTCATGATCGATCGCTTAGTAAGCGAACGCGTAACCAAGTGGCTACGAAGACCCCCATCTCAGCTAACTGACTTCAATATTATTCGATCTTGAAGCAATCTTGTAGCATGAGAGGAGAGCAACGAAGAATTATGTCATCGGAAACTCGGAATCAAGATCACGTCTAGTAGAGTCCTCCTTCATTCATGATTTTGTATGCAAATACGTAAATTAATGGGAGATATTCCCAGTATTTTTTTACTTAAGACATATACACTAACAGTTCGGCTAAAAACTTTATAAGGTAACACAGTAAAACTATTTTTTTGCAAAATTCAATTATATTACTCAACATAATTGCCTTCGAGGGTGATACAGCGTTTATCGCGATCTTGCAACTTTTCGATATCATTTTTATAGTACTCTTTCGGTTTTTTTCCGAAATAGGCCTCAGTTTACTGTTCACTTCATCACTTCACCGTCGGTCATAAATGTCTTGCCAGCGAGCATTCTCTTCAGGTCTTCGAACAGGAAATAGTCGCTGGGGCCATGCTCTGGATAATATGTTGGATGCGGAAGCAATTCGAAGCGGAATTCATGTAATTTTGCCATCGTTTTCATTGATTTGTTATGTTTCCATTTTTTTCACAATAAAAAAAGTTGCTTTTCTCTCAATGCTGTAACTCACGAACGAATCGACCGATTGCTGTCAAATTTTGTCACGTATCCATTGAAAGATGGCGCTTTGTGATAGTCAAGTAGTTTTTTGCAAGAGGCGCCATCTAGACGTCAACCTTATGAACTTTTCAGCCGAACTGTTATGATCAGAAAGTACGGGGAATTTTTTATTTAAACGTACCGTGCATGAGGGAACCGGTTTATTTTTTTTCTAATGTTGGTACGACCTTAAGACGCACATGTCAGGTTTTAGTGCCATCCGATCATTAGTGTCTGCCGGTACGTTGCAAATGTGGGCCGACAATTCCTGGATTTTGCGCCATCGCACCGAGCCCAAATTGTACTGAATTATTTGACCAAACATCGAGTGAATACCATTGAGCAAGTACCATATTCAACTGATATGGCCCCGTGCGACTTTTTTTTTGTTTTGTTTTTGTTGTTGTCACTTCGTGGAAAGAGATTTCAGTCGATATAGGAGATCAAAGAGAGTGTGACGAGGGAACTAAAGACCATCCCTTCGCCGGCCTACCAGGGATGCATGGAGGACTGGGTCAAGCGTTGACATATGTGTGTTGCTTTTGATGGATCATATTTTGAAGGAGATAAAATAAATTTGTCTGAAATTTAAATCTATTTTGTAGATTTATATAAAACTGTATTTAACTATATTTAAAAATTCCAGGTACTAGTAAAACAAGTGCACACTGAAACGAATAAAATAGATTTTTTTGTTCTACTCGCTCTTTAAATGCTTCACAATACAACAAGTAGCATTCTTCTATGCAATTTGGGCGTTAGCTTACATGGTACGTTTCTTCTTTTGATGTCACGTTGCATCAAGAAAAATAGGTACAAATAATTACGCGAGGTACAGCGATCAGCCAACACCATTGGTTAAAGATAAGAATTAGTTTGGAAATATAACTTTGTGCCAATTGCTCGCACCGCTTAGTGGAAGCATTATACACAATGAAATTTGCGTTTGTAAAATAAAACTGGGAATATGTCTGTTTCCCTCTTCCAACCAAAATGAATTCGTTTTTTCTCTCATGTATCACGTATGCATGTATCGATGTTTGAGTTCAAATAGTTTGACATGTACTACAGATGAACTAGATTTTTGGTGGATAGACAATAAACCGCCCAATAATAGTGTAACTACCTACCTTTTTGCATCAGAAATCAAGACGTAAAATTATGATATTGTACGCGGGTAATAAGATTCATGTCAGAGGGAGTAGAAGTGTGTATTGAAGTCATGCTGAATGAAGCAGCAGATTTGTATTCATTAGTCACGTCAATTAGAATAACCATTGGCTAGGATAGTTCGTCAGTCATCCTCGCCCTCAACGTTGGTCAATTCATTTTCTAGTCAATTCAAATCATGCTGACTTCGAATGCCGAAGTAATTACCCAGCAAACATTAAATCGTATAATTTTGTACGTGCCAAGTCTTACAAGAAATCCGAATGAATCATAATCGCATATAATATCAATCAAAGTATGTATCGTGTATATTTGAAATCGCATCAAATGTAAAAACTCGATTTTATATACCATTATCAAATTAAGTCGCAATTCGGTATAATAAACATCAGTTTTATGATGTACATTGTCGTAAAATATATTTAATCCGCATCATATGCGTATATTACGCTGATGCAGTTTGTGTGTCGTATAAGCGTATAATTGAAATCGATTCAGTACTGTAGTAAATCGTGTTGCATGCTGAAGAAAATCATGGAACAGTAAATCATATTAGATCCTAATAAAGAACATATTACATCATATTGAAACATTAAATCGCATAACCAGCGTATATATAACATCATATGCCCTAAAATTTGGTGGGCATATAATGCGCCTAACTGGCATATGCATGCAAAAGTGGAGGCCATATACATACATGGCAAATGCTTACCGAATTTGTTTGGATGAATATGCAACTTTGACCGGCTATAATAGCGATTATGTTGGAATTGAATTGCGATCTAATATGAATATATTCATGAATTGTCAAAGCACCAAATACGACTTTTGCCATACTTATATACGATTTATTACAGACATAGAAAAAAACAAATGGCGCAAAATATTTTCGTGAAATGTTTATTACAACCTCACGAATCGCCATTTTTATATATGAGTATTTATGTTCGTAGAAATAATAATTGTTTGATTGACTTGTGTTGGGAGTGGAATATGAATGTTTAAAATGCCACAGATTGATGTTTGGTGAAAACTGCTCCGATGTGGGTTCGAATTCCGGTCGTCTGGATTATCATCCCCCAGCTATCTCGCGCGGCTATCTGAAATTTAATTCAACAGCGGTTAAAACTTTCGAGTGCATCAGCATTTCATTGACATTTCTATATGATGTAATATGTTCTTTATATATTAGATCCTAATATATGATTTACTGTTTCATAATTTTCTTCAGCATGCAACACGATTTACTACAGTACTGGATCGATTTAAATTATACGCTTATACGACACACAAACTGCATCAGCGTAATATACGCATATGATGCGGATTAAATATATTTTACGACAATGTACATCATAAAATTGATGTTTATTATACCGAATTGCGACTTAATTTGATAATGGTATATAAAATCGAGTTTTTACATTTGATGCGATTTCAAATATACACGATACATACTTTGATTGATATTATATGCGATTATGATTCATTCGGATTTCTTGTAAGACTTGGCACGTGCAAAATTATACGATTTAATGTTTGCTGGGCACTTAAAAAGCGCTACAGTGCCGCTCTTTTTTCTTAGAAATTGAGTTTAAATTTAGGTAAATTCCGTGGGAAGCTAATTTTTATTTTCTAAATAAACATCATGAGGGTTATTTTTGTACCCGTCGATACAAATAAGGAATATAAAAAACACATCCCTGAAGCAGCAGATCTCGTAATTTACACGCCATCAGCAAACCTTCCTTTGTTCATATCACAACACGCGACAGTAGAAGATATCCCGGTATGATCTGTGAAAGCAACCAACATAACTCCTCATAACAAACCGGACCGACGAGATATTCCGAGATTCATCATCCGTTGCACTGAAACACGGGGCGGTTGAGGTTATCTCTGGGTGACTTTTTGAAGTTGAGAATAAACTATATGTTTTTTGTGTTTTTCCCTAAGATTATGCATAAAAACAACGTTTCATGAAGAAAAGTGAAAATCGCCAAAAAGTAACATGAAAACAAGTCGCAGTAATTTTCTAGAAATCCTTTTATATTATCTTATTATGACTCTTCAAAAAACAAGCATTAATTCTAAGTTTATCAAGAACACAGAGACAAAGAATATTAGAAATATGAAAACTTTATATTCCAGAACCCTTATCATCTGGTAACTATCTAGATCTTTTCTTCGAAAAAAGACCTTAAAAAACACGCTACAACTGCATGAAATGTAAAAAATATGTCTGTCTCGAGCATGCAGTGGTATGTTCTGATTCTTACACCAATGAAACCTCAATCGATGAATGTTATTTCATATCTCTTTATACCTTCATGAATTATATTCAATTGTTTTCTATCAATTAAATGCGCGAGTATACGAGTTATGATTTTGCGCGCGAGTGAGTGAGTTCAGTATGTTCAGCCAATGTTTCTTAAATGTGTGTATCTCATCTCCAAAATGATTTTCCGGAAGCTCTACAAAATACCTGTCTTCTTCTGCATCTTATTCATTTGATGGAACATGCTTCGGCGTAGAAATTTTCTCAGTGTTGGCAACAGATAAAAGTCGGAACGAGGCAAATTTGGCGATAAGGATGGACGCTCTACGTTCGTACTTCAATTCGAACCATTGCGCATTTACAACATCGCCGACAATGCACTTTTGTCAATATGATGGATATTTTTTTTGTCACGATATTTTTAATTTAGCTGATCCCAAAGTTTGTAAATAACATTTCCCGTTATTGTTTTACCGATTTGAAGGTAATCAATTAATAACACTTTTTGCTCCCCGAAAAACTGATGTCCTAACATTTTTTTATTTAAGTGCAATTGTACTTGCTCAATAGATGCTGTTAGGGTAAAAATTTCCTAAACAGTTTTGAAAAAAGAGAAGCAACAATGTAGCACGAAAACTACTAAGTACCGGTTAGGCCACGGTTTCCCAACCAAACCAATCAACCTGGAAACATTCTATTTTAGGGAAATAATCCACTCACGACCGACCATGTACCATAAACCTACTACAAACGGTACACGTCAAAAACACCAGAAAACAATTTACGACGGTCAGAGTCCCGCATCTCCTAGCTGCGAAAGTACACTTTGCAACAGAAGCGCATTTCAGACTGACAGCTTAATGTAACACCAGTTGCATGCATATGACTGTGAGCTGGTTCGCATCTAACGAAGGTATCACCTTAAACAGCTTCCAAATCACCGTGACGGACGTGATCTTGGTCAGCGGGAGCGATTCTTGGCATGCATTATGCGCGAAATGACAACCAAGCTCAACCCCGATCGTGGTATTCCGTAAAAAATGAATGCGAAACGAGGGATTGATGTTTACAACCGGGATGATTGATAGATGCTTGTTTTCTATTTTGTGAGAACGGGCCAAAATGGTTTATCCTTGCTCTACCTATCCAAGTGATAGTAGGGTTCAGCGTATCCGGTGGGTAGGAGAGCATCGTGCTAATTTCCACTGACAATTAAGCATTGCTACTTGAACGTAATATGAACTAAATTTGGCTCGTCTGTATTTCGTAGAAAAATAACGAGACGGCTCATTACAGGTGATATTTGGAAATGATGGCTAATTATACAAACATACAATGAATTGTAGAAGTCAATGATAAAATGACGGGTAGATGACAGCTTAGATCAAATAAATTTTTATTACGAATGTCCAAGGCGGAATATCTATTTGCAGTAGTCTATTGGCGATCTAACGTACAAATCTACACCTAGGTGGCGCTGCGGTGAAAGTGATGATGGTTTTAAATTTTGCCATGTGAGCTTATGGAAGGTTTCAGCCGGGTGACGTCTTTAGAGAAACCCCATTGAACTGACAGGAGCCAACATATCGGGTATCCCACTGACATTTCCCTTTGTTTTCATATGAATTGGGTATCCCACTGACAGTTCTGCTTGAGATTTTGCTAACGATCCTAGCATCAATCATAGCACCCGGCTGGAAGGTTTGTAGTTCTTTCCATAAATTACAATGTTATAATCATAAAAGATTATTTGATTGCGATGAGTTTGTAAGAAATTTAATTCTGCGCAACTTTATATATAACTTGTTATTTATTTACCTCTTTCAGTAGTGAAAACTATAAAAATGTTGACAATGGTTGAATTGAAGAAGGAAATTCGAGAGCACAATCAAACACAAGTAGAAAAATGCACGATTCCTGCATGTGAGAACTACCTTGGAAAGCCCGGAAGTAAAATATACGTGATTTGTTTTTGAGTTTTAGGTTACATTAGCATCATTTTCTTAGTTCAAAAACAAAATCCAGATGTCTCACCGATCGTTTACGTTTTGCGTTAGATCGTCAATTAGTTAATCCACGGAAAACCGGGGCTCTGGCAACCCTATCCCATCCAATGCAAATTGAGCGTAGGCAGCATAGAACGGGGCTCGCGCTTAGCGGGCTCACGTATTGTTTTAAAAAACAAGTTGTAAAAAACGTATATATTCCTGAATTGTTAGTTAATTTACATTTGAAGTGTCTATCAGCAACTGATATCGAACCAGATATGCATTAAATTCTGGGTGTGTTTGTACTATCTTATGAAACTGATTATATTCGTGTCGATAAATTTGAAAATGGTCGCAATATTTTGGATGATGAACGCAATGGAAGATCAAAAGTGGTGACAACACGAAAAATGATAGAAATTAAACCACAATATTGTGTTAAATTATCGAACGGTAAAATCGAGGTGATATTATTGACCGGTTATTGAGGACCTACAAATATAGATTGGCTTGTGTCATTTGATTTTTCGGAATTCCACTTGCTAATTGGACTGGCATATCAAACTTCAAATAAAAGCCGCACGCGAGCTGCATGTCTAAACTGAGGATACAGTTATCACTCACCAAAGAGAAACCATGCGCTGTTTCCCTTTCACCGGCGAATATGTGCGCTGGTTGGGAGAAATCTTGGTACGAGTGAGTCACACTCTCTTACGCTCTCTTTACTCTCTTTAGTTCGAGTGTGCGAAAACCTGTATCGAGCACTGAGGCGGGCTGATTCGCACTCTGCCACACTGAGGAGTACACTGAAGAGTGCAATCTCATTCGAGCACAATCAAAATATACTCTCCAGTGAATTTATTCGCTGCACTGTACAGAGTTCGTGCGCTTTCTTTCCACACTTTAGCGCAACCGAGTGTTGAGTGAAAAAATACTAATATTCCATCATTTTGCGCTCGCATATCCAAAAATCAGAGAGGCGTGAATTTTTGTTTGAAAATGACTTTTTTCCAGAACTAATAGCTTTTGAACTACTGGACCGATCCAGATCGATATATCGGGTAGGGTAGGATCGATATATCAAATGGAAGCCAATGAGCTAGTCTTTATTAAAAAAAACTCTGGCAATTTCTAAAAAATGGATTCCAGTCGCATACATCTAGTCTAGTCGCATAGGAATATTGAACGAAGACTGAAAAGAAGTTAAATTTGAAAAATCATAACTTAAAAACGAAAAAAACACCTCTTTGGTTTTTGGATATGTTATGTAAAAACCTCAGAAAAAAAATATTAAAAATAAAGTGCCCTCAATCTTCAACCTTGTGAACTATAAAAAATAAATACAATCAATAATGACGAATGAAAATCCAATTTTATCACAATTGTATATTTTTTCCAAAAAATAATAGCTCATTGGTATCAATTTGATGTATCGATCATCTGAATCTAGAGATCGGCAAAACGGTTCATTTTAATGAGCGGCTCAACGGCTCTTTTCCTGAACTGGTTTATTTTAATATGTACTGAATGGAAGACGTAAAAAATATGGTTTAGAACAATAATCAGTGCAGCGAATAATAAAAATATTACTTTACTGAAGGTTTTCTCTGATACATTTCCATCACAATAATCTTATTTACTTTTTTTTAATTTATAAACATTATCTTTTCAATGTTATATGATGAAAATCTGCTACATCTTTCACTTCAAACTTGTTCTGTTTTCGAAAAAACTCGCTCAAATTGTACTGAAGTCGCCAGAATACATAATATTTTCAAAAAAAAAATATGATAGAGCCGCGGAGAGATAGATTTCCTTTCATTCCACCAAAGCAAAGGGTCACTTATTCTCAGCAGATGTGGTTTCGCTAAATATTTATCTATAATAGATATTGCAACAGCTTTTGGATCATGTGAGAATCGAAGATTGCCAACCAATGCATCTAACTCCTCCCAAACAAATGACCGCGCTTCATAACCAAAGAGTTGTGGTAGTTTCGTAGGTGTGTATTCTTTGGATGCCATCCTTATCAACGAGTGGTGCGCAGAGTTGTACTCTCTGTTATCCCCAAAACCTTGCTGCTTGAAGCGAGGATCTAGCAGTATTAATTAGGCTACTAATTCGCCTGACTCAAGTTTTGTAAATTGCTTTACCAGCTCCGGAATCTATTCATTACAGAGCTTTTCTATAATCACTAAGACTGATTTCTCTTGATCCATATAATGTTGATCATGTCGAATTATCAGTTGGGAGAGTATAGCAGTTTTCGATAACGACACATTTTTCTCCCCCTTTTATATCCCAAACATTTTTATTTTTATTTTAGTTTTCATGTTTTCATATAATACAGCTAATATTAGTCAATCATGTCATTCGATACCCATATGCCGAAATTGCATGAAAAAAGTAATTGGCGTTGGATTTATCATAAATAACTGTGCTCTATTAGACAAGCCCTTTCATCTGATACCCATATGATGGGGTTTTCAGAAGAAATAAAGTCTGTCATTTTGTAACGGTCGTCATTTTAGATTTATATTTTTCATAAATAACTGTGTTCTACTAGTCAAGTCCTTTCATTATATACCCATATTTATGGGGTTTCGAGAAAATATGTAATCCGCCCAAATATACAAATATACAAACAGCTGAATAAAACCGCTTAAAAAGCAGCATGGGAAACATATACTTCTTCCGCACTGCCGCAGGCCACGGTTCGTCAGAATGAGCGTACGATCCACGGTTCTTTACCAATAAGCCGGCTTTTGAAAGAAACACTGTTTTTTTATGAACCGCGGTTCAAAAAAGGCCTACGGTTCTTTTGTGAGTCATTTAAGAGCCGCGGCTTATTTTCAAAGAATCGTGGATCGTACACTCTTTCTGACGGACCGGATCAAATGAGCGGCTTGTGAGCGCCGCCATCTTTAAGTAAAGCTACTCTGTTCAGTAGTGTGCGTGTTCAAAGAACGGTACCCCGCCGCGTCGAAAACAGACATCGTGCGGCCCTTTGTGGACGCCGGATACGCTCGTTCCAGCATCTACAACATCTTGGCACTATTGAACAACAATCAGAGTACCGAAAGAAAGCCCGATTCCGGACAGCCGACGACCCTGACAAGAATCTCCAAAGGATGTTGGAGCTCAAACATGTTTATACGCATGTTTCCGTCCGCCATGGCGAATGTTCCGGTTGACTGCCGGAAGGTCGTTCGCAAGGGCGTAGCATTTTTTTTGCAAGTAAACTAATATAATGGGAAATTTATCAAACTCAATTTTTTGTCTTAGTTCTTTTATCACCATCCGAAAAAAGTCCATTTTTTTAATGAAAACATTAAAATTATTATCATTAATTATTATTATTATTATTATTATTTACTTTTATTCATCGGACTATTGTCTACATTCTTAATCCGTGCGAGAAATTGAGCAGACAATTCTCCAAATTCAAATAGATCTTCAACAGTCGTAAACATACGAACCATAGCTGTGAGTGGTTCATTGTACCCGAAGGCCGTTCGATGATATCGTGGTTGAAGCATCGTTCTAGTTTTGTAATGGCCTCGGTGGTACTCGGATATCCAGCAACGAGAGGAGCCTCGAGCAATCGACCTCAGCATTCAGAAGCTTTGCAACAAAAACCGCTTGTTGATTCTTCCGTCGACGTTCCAAGGTATCCAATCTCAGCAAATTGCAGCGATCAGAATATGGTGGGAGATGTTGCGGATTACGCCATGGTAAACTTCGTAATGCTATCCTGATGAACCTGCGCTGAACACATTCGATCCTCAAGCTCCATGTTAACTGGTGAGGAAATAAGAACACCTAGATCACTGAATTGATCGGTTCTTTGAAGAATTTCACCGCTTATGGTATAGTCGTATGTGATTGGTTGTTTGATGCGAAAATAAGACATTACCATGCATTTGGGAATACTGACCGTAAGTTTGTTTCGACGGCACCAGTCAGAAAATGTATCTAATAATGACTGAAGACGCATACAGTCCTCAGCAGTCCGCACGATAAAAAACAACTTCAGATCATCAGCATATGCTAGCTTACAGCCATCTCCTAGTGCAAGCAACACGTCGTTAAAATACAAAATGAACAGCAAGGGGCCAAGATTGCTACCCTGCGGCACACCTGACATATTCGTAAAACACGGAAAGAAGTAGTGGAATCCAATTTTACACGCAGACATCTGTCAGTCAAATATGAGCTAAGCCACGACGTTAACCTTACTGACACGCCAAGTTTTAATAATTTTTCTAACAGGATATCATGGTTGATGGTCAGTATAGATGACATCTACTTGAGCCCCATTTTCCAATTGCTCAAAACAGGTCGTTGTAAAATTAAGTATGTTAGTGGTAACCGAACGTCCCGGTAAGAAGCCATGTTGATCACTAGAGATGTAGCATTTGGTGCGCTCGAGAATGATGTTGCTCACAACTATTTCAAATAGTTTTGAGGCAGATTAAAGGTTAGTTATTCCTCTATGATTTTTCACGTCTCGTTTATCTCCTTCTTTGTGAACCAGTACCATGAAAGACTCCTTTCAGACTGTAGGAAATTTCGATTCCACGAAAGATTTGTTGAATATTTTACATAGTGACTCAACAAGAGCTCCATTCGTACGGCGAGGTTCTCTATGGACGGGTCCACATAATTTAGAATGTTCAATGGAATTTGCAGCACTTTCCTTCTTCTGTTTTCTCCAGTTTCAGGACTTGAGCCGGAACATTGATCATATCTTCTCTCGTTTCATACCCTACCAGTGTTCGCAATACAACTGCCTTACCTGCACCAATAGAGTAGTGCGGGGCAAAGGTGCGCACGGGTCAAAAGTGCGCATTGGCCTTTTTGAAGCAAACGAGTCTAAAAATTCTACAACATTGCATTCGTTTGATACGTTATTACACCAGCAGCTCACACATATAAACACGATACATTTCATGAAAGTGGCAAAAAGTATGAGGAAAAAAGAGTTTTGCGATGTTTCGATCTTATTTTTCTGTTTAGGAGATGACGATTTACTTACCTAAAATAATTGGTAAGATCGAAACTACACTGTTAAGGAAATCTTCATTCTATAGTAGATGATAATGCGTATTCGTTTTTGTGAAAAAGTTCAAAAGTTTTTTTTTAAAAAAATCGATTAGTTCCAAAATTGCTTGTGGGGCAAAGGTGTGCAGTGGCTGTGGGGTAAAAGTTCGCACTAGCGTTTTGCTCTGAAAAAAATTATACAATGTTTTCAACAAAATTTTCAACGGGACCCACAAGAAGCTGATTTGAAGAAATGCCCTCCAGAAATGCTCAAAAGGCCCGACAGAGGCTTCGGGAGGAAGTCTCGAAGTGTCGGATTGCGGCAGACCTCGGGTTTCTGAATTAGATCTGAGGAAGAGGCTCATATCAGAAAGTGATTTGAATATTCTTTTATTGACATTTTTACTTCTGCTGGGATGTGTTAGCGAGCACCTAGAGCGGTTCAGATAGGTATTTACGAGTGAGCAGATTTACTCAAAGATTTACGGCGTCTGGCGTTTGATTTTACGGAAGGCAACAATCAACCAACCAACCAACAACCAACCAGCACGAATTCAACCAAGTTGCAAAACTGGCAGGAAGAGATTTTGATTCTAGCTTCATGAGGAACCATCGTCTGTCTCTTCGAACCCCACAACAACGCTCCAAGGCAAAGCGTCGGAATCCTCAGAACCGAAATCCAAGATGAGGAATAAAAATAAACAATTGCTTGTGTTTTTAGTTTCACCAATTCAATAACGGCGGTTATGTTCCGTTTATGTTTATGTTTTCACAATCAACTTCAAAGGAATATTGTTTTTTTTTCAACAATGAGTTTCAAATAAATCAAGTGAAGGTAACTCTGGAGAGAGCCATGATGAGAATCCTTGCCCGAAAGAGCGCAAGTGTCTTCATTGCGGCGGGACTCCTCATGATCTTACTCAATGCCCGGTGTACATACAACGAGGGGAAAAAATCAAGTGTTCCTTAAAAGAACGTTCCAAGCGGACTTATGCAGAAATACTTAAGAGTTCCGTTCCAACGACTCAGGACAATCCCTACTCCATTCTGCAGAACGACGAGCCTGTTGCTGACGCTCCCAATGCAGGAAGTTCCGGTACATTGCAGGGTGCCGTCAGGAAAAGAAAAATTACTTCTTTTCCATCACTCCCCAGAAAGAAAACCGAAACTTCCCAAGTTTGAATGAAAACTCGAATCGAGCGTGCTGAGAATAGACCGAAGCAAGTACCTCCTGGTTTAAGCGGTTCTTCTACGCACCAGGGGTCCTCAGCACTTCCCGGAGCAGCACCGAACACGTCTGCTCCTTTTTCGCGGTCGAGGCAACAGCCACAATCTGGCTTGCTCGCGCTTTCTGACCTGGTGGACAACATTTTAAATGCTTTAAATATAAACGACCCTCTTAAAAGCATACTATTATGTTTGCTTCCGATTGTGAGAACATTTTTGAAAGAAAAATGTGGTTTTTTGGCAGCGTTCATTTCCCTCGATGCCTGATTCAGTGCAAGAGGTCAAGGATTTGACTACTGTAATACAGTGGAATTGCAAAAGCATCATTCCTAAACTAAATCAGTTTAAATTTTTAGTTCACAGCTCTAACTGTGATGTATTTTCTCTCTGTGAAACATGGCTTTCTTCAGCCGATGAGCTGAATTTCTACGATTTCAACATGATTCGCCTCGATCGAAACGACTCGTTTGGTAGCGTACTATTAGGGATTAAAAAATGTCACTCCTTCTATAGAGTCACTCTCCCATCGATGACAGGCATTGAAGTTGTTGCTTGCCAGACACAAATCAATGGCAAAGACCTCTGCTTCGAAGATTGCTTCGATATATATCCATCCCAGAACTACGGTAGGCCGCCATCAGTTTTTTGATACTATCGAGGCAATGCCGGAGCCGCGGTTAATCTTAGGTGATTTCAACTCCCATGGAACAGCATGGGGATCACTCTACGATGACAACCGTGCCACTTTGATTTATGATCTGTGCGACAACTTCAAATTGACAGTTTTGAATACTGGGGAAGCAACCAGAATAGCCAACCCTCCTGCACGGGCAAGCATGCTAGACATATCTCTATGCTCTTCTTCGTTATCCCTGGATTGCATGTGGAAGGTAATCCAAAATCCCCACGGTAGTGATCACCTACCAATAATTTTATCGATCGCTAATGAATCAAGCTCTCGTGAGTCAGTCAATATTTCGTATGACCTCACGAAGAATATTGACTGGAGAACATTTGCGGAAATAATATCTGAAGCAATTGTTTCAATGCATGAACTTCCTCCACTCGAAGAGTATAACTTTATATCGAGTTTGATTTACGAAAGCGCCCTTCAAGCTCAAAAGAAACGTGTACCGGCTACCACTTTCCGACGTCGTCCTCCATCACTTTGGTGAGACAAGGGATGTTCAAAGGTCTACTTTGAAAAATCATCCGCTTTCAAAAAATTCAGGAAAACTGGATTAGTGGAATGGTTTCTAAAGTACCAAACTCTAGAAGCCAAACTAAAAGGTTTGATTAAAGCAAAAAAGCGTGGATATTGGCGGAAGTTCGTCAATGGTTTGTCAAGGGAGACCGCTATGAGCACTCTTTGGAATACGGCTAGGAAAATGCGTGGCTGGAACCATACAAACGAAAATGAGGAATACTCTGACCGTTGGATTTTTAACTTTGCAAGGAAGGTTTGCCCCGACACCGTTCCTGCACAAAACGTCGTACGCGACATTCCACTTCAAAGTGATTATGAGAATTTTTCGATGGTGGAATTCTCAATTGCCCTTCTCTCATGTAACAATTCAGCTCCGGGGTCGGACAAGATTAAATTCAACTTGTTGAAGAATCTTCCCGACTTGGCAAAACAGCGTTTGCTGAACTTGTTCAACAAGTTTCTGGAGCTGAATATTGTCCCGCATGACTGGAGACAAGTGAGAGTGATAGCCATACGGAAACCCAACAAGCCGGCTTGCGATCACAACTCGTATAGGCCGATTGCAATGTTATCCTGTATTCGTAAATTGTTAGAGAAAATGATTCTACTTCGGTTGGACAAGTGGGTTGAAGCGAACAATTTGCTGTCAAATACGCAGTTTGGCTTCCGCCGAGGTAAAGGGACAAATGATGGGCCTACCACGAGGTAAAGGGACAGTTTTATGGGCCTACCACAAGGCTCCTGCCTAAGCCCCCTCTTGTACAGTTTTTACGTCAATGATATGGATGATTGTCTAACTAGAGACTGCACGCTGAGACTACTTGCAGACGATGGAGTTATTTCCATCACGGGTACTAATCCCGTCGTTCTGCAAAAATCCTTGCAAGATACCCTGAACAACCTGTTCACGTGGGCTCTCAAGCTGGGTATCGATTTCTCTACGGAGAAAACCGAAATGGTCGTTTTTTCTAGGAAGCACGAACCCGCCCAATTCCAGCTTCACCTATCCGGCAAAACAATCCAACACTCTATGTTTTTCAAATACCTGGGTGTATATTTTGATTCTAAGTGTACCTGGGGGAGAAACATTGCGTATTTGAAACAGAAATGCCAGCAAAGAATCAATTTTCTCCAAACAATTACCGGAACATGGTGGGGTGCCCATTCATGAGACCTCATTCAGTTGTACAAAACAACGATATTATCAGTGTTAGAATATGGCAGTTTTTGCTTCCGATCAGCTGCCAGGATTCATATTCTCAAGCTGGAGAGAATACAATACCGTTGCTTGCGTATAGCCATGGGGTGTTTGCATTCGACACATACGATGAGTCTGGAAGTTTTGGCAGGAGTACCCCCGCTTACTCTTCGGTTCACAGAATTATCCTACAGATTTCTCATTCATTGCAAGATCATGACCAGGCACCAGGCATCTCCAACCAAGTTTGCTTCCCATACTTCTGCAATTCCTCTGTCACTTTTGATCTGTCCATGCGACAAAAAATCCATGGAATCCCAGATCACCTACGCTCCGATTCTATTCCGCCGATATTTTCGGCAGAATATGGGAAAGTTGGATCTGATAAAATGTTCTTTACTGACGGTTCATTCATAAACGGGTCCACTGGCTTCGGCATCTTCAATGAAAATTCCAGTGCCTCTTTCAAACTCAAAGATCCTTGTTCCGTGTATGTCGCTGAACTGGGTGCGATATATTACGCATTATGGATCATTGAAACATTGCCCATCGACCACTATTTTTTTTTCAGACAGTCTCAGCTCAATAGAGGCAATCCGCTCAATGAAAGTTGATAAACGCTCATCTTATTTCCTAACAAGAATATAACAACTATTGAGTGTTTTGGTCGAAAAATTATTCAAGATTACCTTAGCATGGGTTCCCTCTCATTGCTCGATTCCGGGGAATGAGAAAGCGGACTCGCTAGCTAAGGTGGGCGCTTCAGAAGGCACACTTTTTGAAAGGCAAATTGCTTATAACGAATTTTTTCACATTCCTCGTCAGCACACACTCGAAAGTTGGCAGTGCATGTGGAGTGAAGATGAGTTCGGTCGTTGGTTACACACGATTATCCCCAAGGTTCAAGGGATTGAATGTTGGTCGTGATTTCATTCGCGTGATATCTCGGCTTATGTCCAATCACTACAACCTAAACGCCCATCTCTATCGCATTGGGCTCGCAGCAAACAATCTTTGTGATTGTGGCGATGGCTACCACGACATCGAGCATGTTGTCTGGTCGTGTATCCGGTTCCATGCTGCTCGCTCTCAGCTCTCTAGAGCACTGAGAGCACAAGGCAGACAATCGGATATCCCCGTCCGGGATATCTTAGGTAGCCGGGACCCTGATCTTCTGCTTCATCTATACCTGTTCCTCAGAAACGCCGATGTCAACGTTTAATGATGTTTCCTTCGTTGTGCCCCAGTTTCATATCCCTCCTATCCGATCGATAAACTTTTACTTAGTCGCGGCAATATATACACACACTCTTTACAGATGCACGGGCCGAAGGTTGTGCAGTCCACTGATCATTCAACAAGAGCCAAAGGTTGTACCGCTCATGACAACTCTACACGAGCTGATGATTGCGCCGGCTAGTGACCATTCTATCCTGGATTCCTCGAGTCGAGAAAGACGCACCACGCCAGATATGGGTTACAGACTAGGGGGGCGTTGCTGATTAATGGTCAGCCGCATCCCAATAGGAAGTATCCCGTGTCGGGCATACGTACAGAGCATCGAAGACTGCAACATACCAATTATGAGAACATTTGTAATACTAACCTCGAGCCAACCGCGAGTAATCGGTTACATATTACTAACATAGTTGTAAGCAAATATTGTCGAAATATTGAACTCCCGGCCCCGTTAGGCTGACGCCATATGAGCCTTAATAAAAAAATATATTTTGGATAAAAAAAAGGTAACTATGTATTTATAAACTTGATCTATATAAATAAAAATGATTTGGTGTCCGTTCCTCACGATTTAACTCAAGAACGAGAAACGGATTAAAACATTTAAACATTTATTTTTGGTAGAAGTTATCTCAGAAGTTCAATTCAATAAGTGCGCACCTTTGCCCCCACTATGGAGCCTAAAACTACAGCTAGTGTAAATGTTCTATAATCGGATTCGGTGGGTGAGCTGAACGACAAAGGAAAACCTACACCCAAACTAGCGTTGGCAGAAAACATGCCATTTCCTGGTCATGAGAGTAAAATGCGCAAAAAATGAGCTATTTTGAAGCTTAAAAATGGTTTGTATGTATGCGTGCAGACATCTCTTATTTTCTTTTCTCTTTTCATTTGGGATTATGCAAAAAAAAAGTCCATGCGACGTCAATGGGGATCGAACCAAGGACGGCTGGAATGCGAAGTTACTTTACACGACCACGCTATCCATATAGCTGCCTGCGCTATTCTATAGGAGCGTGATAATATTACACCTCATCATAAAATGAAGTTGGAAGGTGTTTTCTAAGCCGATAAAGAAGAACATGAACGAGAATACATCTTTCTCTGTCTGGGCCGTGTATTTGGCAAATTATACGAAAAGCTTTCATTTAAATGTGTCTCCTGTTTCGCTCCCTCATATTGGCTCTAGCATATATATTACACAAATGATATAGAACATTTTATGTTATCTTTCAGCTCATTTAATGTAATAATTCGGGATGCCAGAAAATGTGCTAAAAATTAACTTTGGGTGTAGATAACGATTCTTCTCCACTGAATAACAATTTTCAATGCTCAATGCTATATGGAACTACAGAGATGATTGTTTTTGGTAGTGTCGATGTCGATTAACTTCAGATACCGTCATTTTAACACGATGGGTCTATTCACCAGCTTCACGTATAGTACACTTCGTTCAATATTGATGCTGATTGATTACCCAACTATGAACGAAGTGCGTTATCGAGTGTACAATCATGTTCATGCAGTGTTCTTATGTTTGTGAAACACTTCCAGTTATAACCAATGATCGATTTTTAACAGTCCCCTTTTTGCTAGGCTCCTAATGATTTTAAACACTGTTATCTTCCGAGAACATTCTATATATATTTGAAATTGAACGATAATTAGACTAATTGTATGGCGTTGTAGAAGTTACTCTAAGTAGTAGCTCAATGCTTTTTTATGCAACATGCGATCGTCAATCAGACATGTATTTCTAATGAAATCAAAACTCCCTTCTCTGAAATGCAATGCTAAAAACTCACCACTTATCAAACTCAAAATATATCGATGATCGGGTTGTTCCTGCACCTGTATCACCAAGTCACTATTACTAAACTCGTAACGCTTCATTATCTCCTCGTCGTCTCGCAGAAGCAACACTAATGTTATCGCGAGTGCTGCAGTTCCGATTATCACCGCCAACGCCGTGTAGAATATACATTTTCGCGTCACTTTTAGCGCCATAATCTGATTGCTCTCACGTTCACATTTGTTCAAAGCTTTTCGATTTGTGTTGACAGATCACACACGAAGGGATTACACTTCAAGTAAAGCACAACACAACAGTCACTATCAAAACAACATACGCCACTGTCGGGTATTCAGATGGACGGGTATTCAACGCTTGCGATCTCAAGCGAACCGTTGCAAGTCGAACCGATCTGGATGGATGCTCGCATCTCGATTGAAGCAGGATGAATGTGCTCTCCTGCTCCGAAGGTATACCAGAGTATTTTGTAAGACTGCTTTCGGTCGGCGTTTGCTTTTAAAAATAGCCCTACTCCTCCTCCCATTTCGAAGGTATTGGATGCCGCATTCTGCTGATGTTTTGTGTTTTTATCTCCTCTCCTATGCTTTCATCTTGCATTTACCGCAAGTGAAGTGAAATACACATTGATCACAAGGGGAAATTATTGCTGAGGATAATTGAAACGCGAGGAAACGATTACGAGCAGTAAGTTATCACAATTTTCTTTTTTTTTTGAGATAAAATGCCTAAATATAGGACGACCTTGACGCCATGATTCTCGGATGCAGTCTCATCAATCAATGTATTGTTTGCCCAGCAGTCTTATCTACCGGGAATGGAAAGGAATTCGAAAAAAAACACTCGAAACAACAGTTGTTTATGTCGAGATAATATATATAAATCCTAAATTGAATCGTTTAGATCATATTGTGAAATTCAAATCAATGTTTTGCATACAAAGGAATATCGAACAAGATTCCGATTATCTACGCCGCGTGTGAAACACAAGAAGTAAAACAGAGCGCCTCAGAGATCTTGAGGTTTAAAATGGGATAAATTAATGTTTTGAAGATATTCCATGTTAATCTAATACAATGAGGATCACTGAGTAATTCACAAACAGTTTTGATGGGAGCTAATGTTCGTGTTTATCAAGGGAAACCCCTGCTACTTACGAAGTAATGAAAGGATATCTTATCATGGAATGTTCACCGAATGTGAAGAATGGAGAAATAAGTACTGAAGCCACAAGTTTATTTATTGTTCGAACAGAAACATGAACTCCATGTTTTGATGAAGCATTGACATTCGGTTAGCATTGCTAATGCTTCAAATTGATTCGTTACAATTCGTACATAAGATGAAATTGTACCGGAAGTGCATAATATGGGCCAGAAACACAAACTATGTATAGATTTACTACTTAAGATATTTTTTATGCATTCAAATTGATTGTACCGTTCTCAAACCTGACTCCTTCCAGCTCGGGTATAAAATAAAAAACCGATCAAAATTCGCAGCCAACGTAAATTTGACCGAACATACCAGATGTGTGAGTTAATATTGACCGGTTTTTGCGATGAAGAAAGCACATAACTTTCAGGAGAACCTCAAAATATTTTTATTGAAAGTAATCTTCGTCATGATATTTGCGCTTAAGGATTCTTGACATGAATCCATTTTTCATCTCCAGTGACAATTCGATGCAAAACCATGCCATAGTACCATCGTTTTGGTATGCTGTATCCATTTTGAAAGCTTCCGGATCTTCCCAATAGCTTTCAAATGATGACCAGTTACTGTTCGGAACACATTCGTGCTTTCTCCCAATTCATGTTTTGCTTGGGTTGCGTCTTTTGTCAAATGAAAAAAAAAAACATACAGTGTCGGACAAAACATTAAGACCACCCCAGCAAACATTAAATCGCATAACAAGCGTATATATAACATCATATGCCCTAAGTTTTGGTTGGCATATAAAAAATGCAAAAGTGGAGGCCATATACATACATGGCAAATGCTTACCGAATTAGTTTGGATGGATATGCAACTTTGACCGACTATAATAGCGATTATGTTGAAATTGAATTGCGATCTAATATGAATATATTCATGAATTGTCAATGAACCTAATACGACTTTTGCCATACTCATATACAATTTATTACAGACATAGAAAAAAAACAAATGGCGCAAAATATTTTCGTGAAATGTTTATTATAGCCTCACGAATCGCCATTTTTATATATGAGTATTCATATTTGTAGAAATAATAATTATTAAATTCACTTGTGTTGGGAGTGGAATATAAGTGTTTAAAATGGCACAGATTGATGTTTGGTGAAAACTGATCCGATTTGGGTTCGAACTCTGATCGTCTGTATTATCGTTTTGTCGCATGTTTCATTAGAAGCATCTTTCATCGAACATCAGCAATTTCGAGTGCTGATATTCAGCAGTCCATTTTTGTAAATCCATAAAAAATCTATGGTTTCCTTAATAGATTGAAATTAAACACGTTTTATGAAATCATTAAAAATTAAAAATAAATTACCATCATCAATGAAGTCATTGAATTGCTCTATTCCTGCAATTAAATCAAAATCCAAATTGTTTTGTTTTGGTGATGCATTCAACATTCCATTTTCATCTGTTAATTAGTTATGAGTTTCGCTCATATTTGTTTCGATCCGTTTAGCTTCTTTCCAGCGGTTGCGATGTTTTGTGAGTAATCGACTATAAGAGCCACTTTTTTTTAAATTTAATTATTTTATTCTTCCGTATATGTTCAGACATTGCTGTTATGAAAAGAAACTTGTCAATGTTAAAGCATTTCATTGATATTTCTATATGATGTAATATGTTCTTTATTACGATCTAATATGATTTACTGTTTCATGATTTTCTTCAGCATACAACACGATTTACTGCAGTACTGAATCGGTTGAAATTATACGCTTATACGACATACAAACTGCATCAGCGTAATATACGCATATGATGTGGATTAATTTTTTTTTATGACAATGTACATCATAAAACTGATGTTTATTATACCGATTTGCGACTTAATTTGATAATGATATATAAAATCAAGTTTTTACATTTTATGCGATTTCAAATATACACGATCAGTTCCTTCCCTGATCTCATCGGAGAAGGACGTGTTTTTCTTTCGCTGCAGAGTGGAAAGGAAGTATCAAGTTTTTTTTCTATTACTCTTTTGCTACCTATTTTAAAAAATTGTGTTTTACAGGTATACATACTCGCCAGCACTCAGGATCTAAACAGGGCACCCATCGACTACCTGGACTAACATCGTCACCGGCTTACAGTCAGCTACCCAGCTTGTTGGAGTTACTCTTCGAAAACAGGTAGGCTAAGTTCTGCTTTTTGCTACCCTTTTTTGCTTTTCCTTCTTGTTTTTATCGTCCTCATTAACAAGAAATTAATTTCTTGCTTTCACAATGGAAGTGTATGTTACTAAACACCACAGTCCCCCTGCCCCTCCCATTCCTAATAATGAATCAACTATCCCGGAGCCGGGGAACCCCGATCCACCATCAAAAACAGCTCCTCGGATTAAGTCCTATCCTGAAGATTCCTTTGGACCTTACAATGTTTATTTTCACCCCCGTCAGAAAGCTTTGAGAATTTTGACAATAGCCAGAGAACTCAAAAAGAATTTCAGCACGGTCGATTCGATAAAACTAATTAGACAGAACAAGCTTCGCGTGGTTGTCAAAGACCGCAAGCCACTGAGATAACGCAATGCAAACTTTTTACGGAGGAATATTTTGTTTATATTCCTTCAGAAGACGTTGAAATTGATGGTGTCATCACCGACCCTAGTCTAACGTGTGATGAAATATGACGCGAAGGAAAAGGTCGATTCAAGAATGCCAATATTGATCATCTGAAGATACTTGCAAGAAATTGCATTCGGTATCTCATTCCGAAAAAGAGAAAGAGTACTTCGAATCAGGTTCGTTTCGAGTAACCTTTCCCGGAAAAGCTCTTCCACAATTTGTGGAAATTGAAAAGGTTTTGCTTCCGGTGCGCCTTTACGTACCTAAAGTATGAGCTGTATGAAATGCAAGCAATTGGGGCATACAGACTCCCACTGCAGCAACAAGATACTCTCTCAAACAACGATCCAAGATGACCTATGCTGAAATGCTCAAAAGGGCTGTGGCAAAAGAGACCCCTAATCCTGGAGCACAAGAGAACCCTTATGCAATTCTGCCAACCGATGATTGTGAAAATTTTACTTCCATTGAAGAAGCATTCATGTCAATACCGGGAGGCTCAAGAAAAAGAAAAATTTCTGCTCCTCTTACTCCTCCGACTCCAACTGAGAAAACAGAAATGGTTGTATTTTCTAGGAAGCACCAACCTCCCGAACTTCTGCTTCAATTGTTCAACAAAACCATCGTTCAATCCACAAGCTTCAAATATCTTGGAATTTTGTTTGATGCTAAATGTACATGGGGAAAACATATTGCGTATCTGAATAAAAAATGTCAACAGAGAACAAATTTTCTCCGGACAGTTACTGGAACATGGTGGGGTGCTCATCCAGAAGACCTTATACGGCTGTACAAAACTACAATACTGTCAGTCATGGAATATGGTTCGTTTTGTTTCCGTTCGGCATCATTAAACTGGAGAGGATACAGTATCGTTGCTTGCGTTTAGCCTTAGGGTGCATGTAATCAACACACAACATGAACCTTGAAGTCTTGGCAGGCGTTTTACCATTGCAGGTTCGGTTTTGGGAACTGTCTTATCGCTTCTTAATCCGAAGCGAAATCATGAACCCATTAGTAATTGAGAATTGTAAGAAGCTTCTCGAGTTGAATCAACGGTCGAGATCCATGGATCTGTACTCTCATTACATTTCTCAAGAAATAAAACCTGCAGCAGTCAATAATGTTAGCTTTCCGAACTTTTGCAGATCTTCCGTTGATTTCGATCTTTCTATGAAGGACGAAACTCGAGACATTTCAGATCATCTTCGATCATCGTTAATCCCTAATATTTTCGCTTCAAAATATAACCATATCAATTCTTCAAGAATGTTTTTCACTGATGGTTCAAGAATCAACGGATCCACTGGTTTTGGTATCTTTAATGAACATTACACTAGCTTTCATAAACTTGAAGACCCTTGTTCAGTGTATGTTGCCGAACTGGCTGCAATATATCATGTAATTAAGACCATTGAGTCCTTACCACCTGATCACTATTTTATTTTCTCGGATAGTCTTAGCAGTATACAAGCCATTCAATCCTTGAAACAACAGACGAAAGCATCATATTTTCTTATCGAAATTAGGAATGCATTGAATTCTCTTGTTGATAAAAGTATTCGAATCACTTTCATTTGGATTCCTTCCCATTGCTCTATTCCTGGTAATGAGAAAGCGGATACACTCGCAAAGATGGGTTGTATGCAGGGCACAGTTTTTGAAAGACAAATAGCGTATCGGGAATTCTTTCCCGACAGCAGTCACTCACCAGTTGGCAAAACCAATGGAACAGAGATGAGCTTGGGAGATGGCTATACTCTATTATCCCTAAAGTTTCAACGAAGGCCTGGTTTAAAGGGTTAGATCTTGACAGAAATTTTATTAGAACTATGTCCAGATTGATGTCCAATCATACCGCGCTAAATGCGCATCTCTTCCGCATAGGTCTTGCTACTAACAATTTATGCAATTGTGGTCAAGGATATCATGACATCGAGCACGTTGTTTGGTCATGTAATGAATTTTGCAATGAAAGAATTAAACTGGTTGCCGATTTAGAGGCTCAAGGAGTACACTCACGCATGACAGTTCGCAATATCTTAGCTACTCGCGACCCTAATTTTATGTTCCCCATATATGTCTTCCTAAGAAGCGCTAATGTTATTATTTAGGTCACATCTCCTACTCCCACTGTCCATTCTCCCTTCCTTTCCTATTACACAAGCAGAATTTGGTAGCCGTTGAGATAAGATCATTACAGGAGCTATTAACATAACAAGGAGGCACTCACTACCAAAGGATACCGTTGCTACATCAACTGGCGATGTAGTTGTTACGACCCACCACAGGCACTGTTCAAGACAAGGATAATACCGACGAGGCAACGAAGGAATAAATTATATTTTTTTTATATATTGCACTGTAGTTTTAGCTAATTAGACTTAAGTTAATAATTATGTACTTATAATATATTCAAATAGTTTTAAAATGTATTGCTTGATGGTGGCTCTTTATCCACTTGAGCCTAATTAAATCAATAAAGGAAAAAAAAATATACACGATACATACTTTGATTGATATTATATGCGATTATGATTTATTCGGATTCCTTGTAAGACTTAGCACGTGCAAAATTATACGATTTAATGTTTGCTGGGACTAGTCTAGCAAAAAAAAGAAAGTGACAGAACTTTGAGAAAAAATAGTCCAATCCAGTGCTTCAATCCATTTATTATAATTTATTCGCATTGTTGAAAGAAATTTATAACATCTAGAGTTAAAACAATAGTCATTCATAAAAAATGCGTTTTAAGAATACTCAACAACTAAAATGAAGCGACGAAATTCAGGGCCATTCGTTTCGGTTGTTTCGACCGATTTTTGAAGAAAATTGATTGTTTTTTTTTGTGTTTTTCGGATCCTGACAAGTATTTATCATGTAAACAAGAAGTATGTAAGATTTCAATTCTCGAATTCTAGTTGCAGTCAACGAATAATGGTTCGCGCACATAATTGCACGGAACACAGCGGGCGGTCATCCGCAAAAGGGCGGCTGAAGTTCGCGGAAGACCACTTCGACTGGATTGGTCCGGAGAAGAAAAAGCAGTGGTGAAATATACTGTGGTCGGATGAGACAAGGTAAACCTCATCGAATCGGACGGAAAAACTTGGATCCATCGCCCAATTGGCTACGGTTGCATGCCACGAAGACATTCAAGCATGGATGAGGAAACATTATGGTGCGGAGGTGTTTCTCCTGTTGGATAAGATTAAGGATCAGTACCTCTACGTGGGAGATGCCCTTGAAATTTCATGCAGGATAACGATCCGAAGCACACCGTCAAGACCGTCGAACAGTGGTTCCAGGATAACAAAGTCGACGCCATGGAGTAGTCAGCGCAGTTACCGGATCTGAAAACCTATGGGAGATTGTGAAAAGATCGGTGTTCACGGAAAAGTCGAAGAATAAGCAGAAACTGTGGGATAGGATCCAAGCATTTTGGTACGCCATTCCGGTCACCACGTGTCAGAAGCTGGTGAAATCCGTGTCGAACCGGGTACACGACCAAGTACTTACCCTAGAAGTTTTTCACGGTATGAATTTTTTTGTTTTTATTTTTTTTACAATGAATTTTAAAATCGGTCTTAATTTTCGCAGCGTCATTTTAGTTGTTAAGTATACTTAAAACGCATTTTTTAATGAATGACTATTGTTTCAACTACAGATGTCATAAATTTCTTCGAACAATGCAAATAAATTATTATTAATGGATTGTTTTTTTTTTCACAAAGTTTTGTCACTTTCTTTTTTGCTTGAGCAGTGGTCTTAATGTTTTGTCCGACACTGTATATGTCAATCGAATGTCAGTTCCATACAACCCTGCTAGCAACATCTAAACAATCAACCGGACAATTTCAACTCGCACGCCTGATATACGTCAAGGAATGCCAAGTACCGTCACACTTAAAAGACCAAATTTTGTTCCAAACACCCCTTATTATATTTTTAATCCACGAATGTAACCGATAAGTTATCCAAATAATACATATAAAATGACCGTAGATCGTGAAACACATGGATCCGTTGCCTCGGTTGTGAGCATTAGGAATTCAAAAATCGGTGTATCGAATTATAGAATACATATGAGAGATTCACATGCGTTTACTACATCTAGAATGGCGGACCTTTTATTTTCCCATTTGATTATGTTGGTAAAGGCGTATTTTTTCAAACGGAAATATGTCGCCGCTACAGAGGTGAACCAGCCCAGGAGGCTGAAAGCCTCTCAAATAAAGAATAAAAAAACAGAAATATCCTTGGCGTATTCCTACATCTAATACGAAGTTTTAAATTTTTGATACCGAACCACCACGATGAAAAATATATCTAGTTGAATACAATCAACAACTCTGATTTATCGACCGATTCAACTGATCAGCAACATTCATCACTCATCATGGCTCAGATTTCATCAGGTTCAAAAGACAATGAAAGCAACTCGGGTGATCCTCTCTAACGCCCACCATCGTCCTCCGATGCGCTTGTCAATCACCTGTAAACAGTCGTCTCTCATCGGACTGCGGTACGGAAATAATCTCTAAGATTTTCACAAGACGTCCGTGATTTATGTCACCCTCTTAATTGTTCGCATGCCACAGTGAATGAACCATTTGCACTTCATCATACACATTTAGGTAAAAATTTATTTTCATCTACTCCCCCACCAACCAAGCAAGACAACGCACTCAATCTTTCCAATAATTATCCATCATCCGGTGGGTACATTTTCTGAGCGGAGTGTTTCCGAACCATTCCCTAGTCCCAGCCGCGATCCGAGAACAGTTTCATGCTATTTTCACTTTTAAGTACAAAATCACTTAAATAATCTGCTACAAGCGTGATGTGATGTCGGGCGTCTACACGTTTCCTGTGTTCTCATCTATTTCATTCACCGTGAAAAATTTCCACTTTTTCAAAGTGTTACCACCGCGGGATGCTGGGATCTACTGAGAAGTGGCGAGTGCTTGGGTCGGCGTAGAACCACCGACCGACATTCGTTCAGTGAAGATCCCGACACAAGATTATTCTTCAGCATGCTTTCACCTGCTCCAACGGTGAACGGCGATGGGAAGTACGTCTGAGTGGAAAACAGGAAGAGTGCCTCAGTGGGAGGCAGCAATGCCAGATGTGCAGGCAGTTCTTTGAAGTGTTTGATTTTAAGATCACAACGTTGTCTGAGAATAAATAAGACACATGGATCCGTTGCTTCACAGATGTCGATTGTGAGCATTCGAAATCGACGATTGTGGGTGTATCGAATTATAGCATACATTATTGCATACTTCACCAAAAAATGTTGGCATCTCTGGTGAAACATTTTTGATGTCGTTGACTTTTTGAAGCGTCGTAGGGTAGAATAGTAGGACAGACGAAGGAACGGCTTAGATGCCGTTGGGGCGTTTGATTTACGATAATGTTAGTGGCCGACTGCCGAATGTTTACTACGTGATCATATCCTGCCGTTGATCTATTTTATCAAAGAAGCTAATAAATTAGGGAAATGGAAACAACTGAGAGTTAACATATGTAATAACATATTTTATTCGATTTGTTTGCAAGATACTCCTTTTCCTCGTAGCTTATGAAATGTTGTTGTTTGGAAGGATGTACAGGGCTTTACCCCCTTCCATTAAGCCGGGTTCAGACGGTGCGAGCAAGCATACGAGTCGGTCTAGTCAGTTACTGCAGTGCAGCTACTCACACCGTGTGAACACATCATGCCAGTTATTGTCATGTGTGATCCGGCGTGCGAGCTACTTCAAAGTTTTTTGAATTTACTCGCACTCGCATGCTTCAAAACGTCAAAAACAGAATTTAGCGTTCGAATCAGGGATGCCAAATGTAAAGAAATGTCTCTATTTTTAAGATATTTGAAAATATGCGAAGATATTTATAGACTTGAAAATTATTGGAAAAACAAATAAAACCCTCATAGTTTCTTAACGAAATCATTGTTATTCCGTTTTGCACGCTGGCGGGGCACGCTTTCTTTTTGAGATAGTTTTCTGGAGAATGTCTAATATAGAATCATTATCAGGCACAATTTTCATTCAAAATTCACTCACAACTTGCGAAAAAAAGTAAGGTTCTAAGAAACAGAATACATATTCGATTTAAAAAAGTACATTTTCATTCATTATTTTAATTTTTGACGCGTGTGAATAAAATTTTAAAAAGTCTTCTAGACTATCATTTAAAGCATCACATACTTCCGGAATTATCTTAGCTATGGATGCTTTCGAGATTCTAAAAAATATCGACAACAATCTGAACAATATTCCAGAAGAAAGGCATATTAATGTCATTTATATTATCACTCTTGCAGGTACAGCATCCTTCATGAGTGTATCTTGGCGTTGTATTTGTGGAGCAATTAAATTCAACAGTTTTTCCACTTGTTCAGGTGTTATTCTCAACACTGCTCTGTAATCTCTATAAAATTGTGTAATGATACATTCAACTGAAAACCTAAGATGAAAACTACCAATAAAGAAGTCGATTTCGGACCAATCATTTGACAAATTCGGACCTGATTGCTGTTTCTGACTATTTGATGGACATTTGAAAAATCGCCTGGCATCCCAGGTAAACCCGTGCCGTAGTATCTAGTTTCTCGCCAGCAGCTCACACTATGTGAACGGACAAGGCGAGTCAACCAATTGTCAAGCGAGTCCACCGGGTCAGTAGCTGCTCATTGTCAAGTCAGCTACTAGCAACGTATAAATGGGCCTTTATACACAACATCGCTAAAACAGACAGTAGATACAGTAGAACCTCGATTATCCGCGGAATAGTCTGGCTAGCTTACCGCGAATAACGAAAAACGCGGATAACACAATGAAGGCCTTGAAATGAGATCCAAACACTGAAAAAAGATATTTCAGCACGAAAACTATTTTTATCAATACAAAAATCATTAAACTATCCATCTGTCATGACCAAAACAAAAGTGCATGAGCCTATCACGCACTGTCAAATTTCTGGAAGGCCTATGAATTTATTATGGACATCACTGCCGCGTTCGCGGATAATCGGGGTTCCACTGTACATAGTGAATATGAAATGAAAACCAATTAAAGATAATGAATTGAAAACAGAAGAAAATTACGATTTGAGATATTTTTGGCGCTTCTAAGATGTCGAGATGTCAAGAGGCCTCATTCCTCATTTCTGGATCAATCATATCACAACATACAAGTGTAGTTTCCTTTACTACTTTAAATAACGTGAAAGCTGGATTGAACCCATGGCAAGAACACGTTACTTTCAATGCATTCTGTAAAATCTACCATGGGAGAAGAAGTTCTGAAGCACTTGGAGTATGAAGTTGTTTCAATGTGGAATTGCGATCGGATTAAATAAATTCAAGCCATTTTTATGGCACTGGCTTCCACCAAATCTCCAGTCTTGTGAACACGAATAATATATTGTTGGATTAAGCGTTGGTCAATTGTCCAGATGGACTAGGCCTCATAGCACATGGATAATATTCTATTTGATTAAGCGTATGTTTTGGGATGACATGTTTGCGATTACACCTTTATGATTCAATGCCAACTATTCTGGCTCATCCCATGATTCATTTGTTTGGAACGTTAGTTTGCTGAATCAAACGCTGGTTCAAAGATGAGGAGGAATACTTGGTTTCCCGTGAATAATGCAGTTGTTGAACATATGGGAATGTAACATTTTCTTTCTATAAATTACTCTGGAGATAAAACATGACTATCTATACATATAAAAATGGATTTCCGTCTGTCTGTCTGTCTGTCTGTCGGATTCGAAAACTACTGAAGCGATCGACATGAAATTGGTATGTAGGGGTTTTTGGGGCCGGGGAAGGTTTTCATGATAGTTTGAGACCTGCAGAGACAAAAGAAACACGAATTTCTACTTTATTCGAGAATTAATCAAGCAAATGAAACGAAACTTGGCATGTGGAAGTTTAAAGGTGCAATAAATGATTCTATGGTGGTTGGATACTCCTCCCCCCTCTCTTAGGGGGGATGGGATTCTGCCATACATATGGGGGAGGGAGGGTGCTGAACAACTCGAGAACAAATCCAGCAAATTGAGTCATATTTGGCATGTGCAGGTTTTAGGGGGTACGAAACGTTTCTATGGTGAATCGACATTTCTCCTCCCTCTCTAAGGGGGACTGCCATACAAATAAAACAAAAATTTCTGCATAACTCGAAAACTAATCAAGTAAATGAAACCAAATTCGGCATATGACGATTTTAGGGAGCAATAAACGTTTTTATAGTGGTTTGACACTCCTTTCTCCTCTCTAAAGAAGAGGTGGGGGAGGGCGCTGAACAACACGGCAACTATTCAAACAAATGGAATCAAACATAGCATGTAGAGGTTTTAGGGATCGATAAACGTTTCTATGGTAGCTCGACACTCCTCCCCCTCTCTGAAGGGGGGCTGCCATACAAATCAAACACAAGCTCCTGCAAAACTCGATAACTAATCAAGCAAATGGAGCCACATTTGAAATGTGAGGGTTTATTGAGTACGAGATATGTACGAGAACCCCTTCCTCCTCTGGAAAGGAGAGGGGGTCCCATAAAAATAATGTACATATTCCAAGTGGATGAAAAAATCTTGAACGAGAATTGTGTCTGAAAATAAGCTGATATTTTAATGTCGAGTTTTGGTAGGAGTACTGAAATTTATAGATCAATCAATCAATGAACAGTTCTGTAATAGGACCCATGAACGTGTAAAAAAACGTGAATGTGATAATGAAAAATAAATTTAGGGCGGGACGAAGTTTCCCGAATCGGCTACTAACAAAATAAAATGTGGAACAAAATATGACCCTAAAATTGGGAACAATTTAGGTGTTGAAAAAAAAGGTGCGGAACACAAACTTGATAGAAGAAAAGATAACTATCTATAAACAAAGACATATATATATATATACATATATATATATATATATATATATATATATATATATATATATATATATATATATATATATATATATATATATATTATATATATGCAAAAATATATATAGATTATATATAGGGATATAATATATATATTTTTGCATTATATACGCATTAAATATTGCAAAGAATATGAAAACAGAAAAAATGTGAATAATATAATCAGAAGAATAATCGAAATTCGAAGAAAATAATAATGACACTAGAAGAGATACAGAAACAAAAGTGGAAAACAACATGGAAAATTGGAATAAACATAAAATATACTACTAAACAAGATATTGAAAGCAAAAATGGATGCTTATATATCAGAGATATTTAATAAAATTATTTATTACTGAATTTCTGAGGTTAAGCATAACGAGTATGATAGAATAAATAATTATAAACGATATACAGAAAACGGAGGGAGGTTGAAGAGAAAGACATAGTATAAAAAAAATGTGAAATGTGAGGGTGAAAATAAAAGTTGAAGCGACAGATAAAGCAGGGAATATGAAGGGTAAATCAATAAAAATCGAGGATTTAATATAAAGGAGAATATGCAGGATGAAAACAAATAGGTGAAACAAATAAAGAGGATAAAGAAATCAAGAAGAGATAAAATATCGAGAATGAAAAACCGAATGGTTATGGTTTTTTTTTTGAAAAAAAAGGTACAAAGAATAAAGGTTATAAAAGAAAATGAATAATAATAATTTGAAGAAAACAAATCATAGTAATAAAGAAAAAATCTAAAGGTGATGGAGAAGAACATACTGAAAGAAGAAATAGATATATTGGAAAACTATATATAACGTGGTATCGTATTACCCACAGCTAAACTATAACAAGAATGCGTCCATCAATTGCTAGAATAACAATTGAATGTACCGAAGAGCTGGAAAACCAGAATAGCTCTTCTATTACTGTATAGGTATTATCTATTCACAGGTATGTAGGAGGAAAACAATAAAAGAAGAAAATTATAAAGATACAAATGATTATAAAAAAGGAAAGAAAATGTTTTAAATAAAGTTAAGATAATAAAATGGGATGGAATGCACAGCAAAGGGAATAACAAAAGATGAATTGTTATTGCTGAAATAAAGGATTAAAGAAAAAGAGAAATGGAGGAGAGGATACGAGGTAAAAAACTAGATTGAAAAAACCGGAGGTTTTGAAGAATGAAGTTTGAACAAAATGAAGAAAGAATAATTGAGGATACAAACAAAAAAAGTGAATATCTTAAAGGTAGCGAAAAATGACGAAAAAATTAAGAGATCAGTGATAACATTTTTTTACAATATTTCAATCGTTTGAATGAGACAATTGAGAGATACAGGACAAGGGAGACGTCCCAGTATAAATGAACGATGCATGAATGGAGTATTTGAATACTTGAAAGTAATTGGAAAAATAACTATCGATTATTTCACGCGTGTGAATTTTTGATTTGGAAAAGTGAGATTTAAAATATATGTATAATAATAAAAGAAATGTGTGATTTCAAGAAAAATGTAAAAGGTTGGATCATAGATGTCTATACAGCCATTCCATGGCAAAGCGATATAGTGGTTCTCAGATTTTCGTGAAAAGTGGTAGTTTTGTTCTTTATCGCAAAATATTAGACCCGTATTTTTTATTTTTTTTGTTAGGGTGCCCATTTTCATTTTAAGATGATCCGAAATAACGACTTTTTCCCCCTTTTTTCCGAAAATGACATTTTTCAAAAATTCATAACTTGTGAACTACTGAACCGATTCAGACGGTCGATATATCAAACTAAAGCTAATAAGCTAGTCATTCTTGGTCATGCTACGCTTGCAAAAAATTCTAGGTTTTGGTTTTGTCATTATCATTATTTTTTTTTTATTAAATCGTTTATTTTTACAGGCTCAGTTACATAAGTTTAAAGGAGCCAAACTCCTGACTGTATTGTTACAAGTATATATAACATTTTTCCTTAATTCTAATGTTAATGGTGTAGAAAACCGATTACTCGCGGTCTACTCGAGTTTAGAAGGGTGACATATTTTCTTCAGGAAAAGGAAGGGATAAACAGATATGTTGACAATGTTCACTCTCACATTCACACTCACATTCATTACACTCAATTCTTAAGCCTATCTTATATCTAATATGTTTTTACATTTCACCTTATTCTATTGTTAATAAGAAGGGATTTGATTTCTCGCGAAGGAAAAGGAAAAGGAGAATATAAGGATATAAGGACAATCAGACACGAAGATCGATAACTTTTAGGAAGACATATATTTGGGACATGTAATCAAGGTCTAAACCAGCCAACACATCTCTCACCGGCACATTGGGCTGCCTTCCTCTAGCCCGAAGAGAGTTTTCTAAATTCGATCTGGCAACAAGATACTCCTCGCACGACCAAACAACGTTTTCGACGTCGTGGTAACCTTGGCCGCAGGCACAGATATTGCTGTCGGCAAGATCAAAACGAAAGAGTAGCGCGTTTAACGAACAGTGATTGGACATGAGTCGGGAGAAGGTGCGAATAAAGTCCCGACTCAAGTCCAGACTTTTGAACCATGGTTTGAGGCTAACCTTAGGAATAATTGAGTGGAGCCACCGGCCCAATTCATCTTCGTTCCATTTGCGTTGCCAGTTAACGATGGTATTTTTACGAACTAAAGAATAAAATTCATTGAAGGCGATTTGACGCTGATAAATTTCGCCTTCAATTGCACCTACCTTTGCTAATGAGTCAGCCCTCTCATTACCCGGAATTGAGCAATGTGAAGGGACCCAGACAAAGGTAATGACATAACAGCGTCTGGTTAAAGCACTCAAAATTTCTCGTATTCTCTCAAGGAAGTACGGCGAGTGCTTTTCCGGCCTCACTGAACGGATAACTTCGACAGAGCTCAGACTATCCGTTACAATGTAATAGTGTTCAACAGGTCGTGAGGCGACGCTGTCCAGCGCCCAGTGTATTGCTGCCAATTCAGCAATATACACTGAGCAAGGATACTGAAGACCGTGTGAGGTGCTAAAAAAATTGTTGAACACTCCGAATCCTGGGGACTCATTCATAGAGGACCCATCAGTAAAGTACATATTATCACAATTGACACGCCCATACTTTGCTTCGAAAATCGTAGGAACGATCCCCGATCGATGATAATCTGGAATTCCATGGATATCCTGCTTCATGGACAGATCAAAATGTACAGAGGAATTGATGTAGTCAGGAAAACAAACACGGTTGGGAATATACGAAGAAGGATCAACCTGCATGGAGACGAATTCATGATATGAGCTCATGAATCCAGAATGAAAATTTAGCTCGATCAGCTGCTCAAAATTTCCGATCACCAATGGGTTCATAACCTTACACCGGATGAGGAACCGAAGAGATAATAAATTGAAGCGATCTTTTAGTGGGAGTAGGCCTGCCAAAACCTCGAGACTCATGGTATGCGTTGAGGGCATACATCCCAACGCGATACGGAGACAAAGATACTGAATTCGCTCGAGTTTAATGAGGTGTGTTTTGGCAGCTGATTGAAAACAGAAACTGCCATACTCCATCACTGAGAGAATAGTTGTTCGATACAACATTATAAGATCTTCGGGATGGGCTCCCCACCAGGTGCCGGTAATTGTACGGAGAAAGTTTATTCTTTGTTGACATTTTTTACTCAGATACCTAATATGGGCCCCCCAAGTACATTTGGAATCGAACCATACCCCAAGATACTTGAATGACATAGCATGAGTGATCGGTTTACCCAAAAGTTGAAGCTTTGGTTTTGCTGGTCTATTCTTCCTAGAAAAAACCACCATCTCTGTTTTCTCCGTGGAGAATTCGATCCCTAGCCCAATGGCCCAGGTTGAAAAATTGTTCAAGGTATCTTGTAAGGGTTCTTGCAGGTCGGATTCGTTTGATCCTACGACAGACACCACTCCATCATCTGCAAGTTGTCTTAGGCTGCAATTTTGTGTAAGGCAATTGTCGATGTCGCTTACATAGAAGTTGTACAAAAGGGGGCTTAAACATGAGCCCTGGGGGAGGCCCATGTAAGAGAACCGACTTACTGCCGAATCTCCGTGAGAAAAGTTCAAATGTTTCTCACAAAGCAAGTTATATAACATATTAGTCAATAGAGGCGGCAGACCCCGAGAGTGTAATTTGTCTGACAAAACCTCTATTGAAACAGAATCAAAGGCCCCCTTTATGTCCAAGAATACTGAAGCCGTTTGTTTTTTTCCGGCGTAAGCCATTTAAATTTCTGAAGAAAGCAACGCAAGACAATCATTCGTCCCCTTGCCCCTGCGGAACCCATATTGTGTATCTGAGAGTAAGCCATTCGTTTCAACCCAACGATCAACAATTTCCGTATACAAGACAGCATTGCTATTGGGCGGTACGAATTGAAGTCGGACTCGGGCTTTCCGGGTTTTTGAATAGCTATAACTCGTACTTGTCTCCAATCATCTGGAACAATATTATGCTCCATAAACCGATTGAATAAATTCAACAAGCGATGTTTCGCCACATCAGGGAGGTTTTTCAGCAAGTTGAACTTAATTCTATCCGATCCCGGCGCAGAATTGTTACATGAAAGGAGAGCAAGAGAGAATTCTACCATCGAAAACTCGGAATCAAGATCGCACCTATCTTGTGAAATATCTCGAACAATTTTTTGTACAGGAACGGAATCGGGACATACCTTCCGTGCAAAATTTAAAATCCATCGATGTGAATATTCTTCGCTTTCATTCGTTGAAGAGCGATTTCTCATGTTTCGAGCCACTTTCCATAATTTTTTCATTGACGTTTCTCGTGACAGACCTCCCACGAAATTTCGCCAATAAGCACGTTTTTTCCCTTTGATCAAGTTTTTAAATTGATTTTCAAGGGATAAATACGTTTGAAAATTCTCAATGGTTCCACTTTTCCGAAAAGCTTTAAATGCATTCGATTTATCCTGATAAAGCTTGGAACATTGGCTATCCCACCATGGATTGGGAGGCCTTCGACGAATAGTGGAACCTGGGATGGGTATCGTTCGAGCGCGAACCGCGCTGTCATAGATCAAACGAGAAAGGAAGTTATACTCCTCCAATGGAGGTAAACCATCTTTGGAATTGATGGCTAGAGCAATCGCGTCCGCATATTTTTTCCAGTCAATGTGTCTTGTGAGGTCATATGCCATGTTTATAGATTCAGAAGAATTCGACCCAATGGTGATGGAAATTTCGATTGGCAAGTGATCACTACCGTTGGGATCCTGGATTACATTCCACTTGCAATCTAACGATAGTGAATTCGAGCAAAGCGAGAGGTCAAGAGCACTTGGGTTAGCAGGAGGTTTAGGTACACGTGTTGTTTCCCCAGTGTTCAAAACGGTCATATTGAAGCTGTTACAAAGGTCATATATCAACGATGAACGATTGTCGTCGTACTGTTCCCCCCAGGCAGTTCCGTGAGAGTTGAAGTCTCCCAAGATCAATCGTGGCTCAGGAAGGAGTGAGCACATGTCAACAAGTTGCTTGCGGCTAACCGCAGATCTCGGAGGCCAATACAAGCTGACTATACAAAGGTCTTTGCCTCTGATGTTTGCATGACAGGCAACAGCTTCGATCCCTCCAATAGGTGGAAGGTCAATTCTAAAAAAAGAGTGACACTTATTGATCCCCAATAGTACCCTCCGTATCTGTCATCACGGTCCAAGCGTATTATATTAAAATCGTGGAAAGAGAGATCATTTTGAGAAGAGAGCCAGGTTTCGGACAGTGCAAAAACATCACAATTGACTTTATGAATTAGAAATTTGAATGTATCCAATTTAGGGATAAGACTACGACAATTCCACTGTAAAACAGTGATATCTCCGACCTCTCTATTTAAATTAGACATCAAGAGAGATAATCATTGCAAGGAGGGGCCATGTTTGCATCAATTGTTGCAAAATTGTCTTCAATACTGGAAGCATTGAGATGACAATGGTTCTGATGGAGTCGGAAACATTAAAACACTTGAAGATTTGATCCAAAAGGTCAGACAACTTTATAAATCCCGATTGGGAAGTTGAGCTGGACGGAAAAATAGGGACAGTTGGGGTTTTTGATGTCCTCTCGAGTGCTGGGTCGTTCGAAGGTGAACTATTCCCACGGAAGCCAGGAGGAACCTGATTTTGCTTGTCCGCTGTACTCGATTTTTTAGGCATGCTAACAGGAGGTATAACCGGAGGGGCTTGTCCTTGAACTTTGGGAGTGGTCACACATTTTTGCGCCGGGGATTCCCTTTGGAAATAACCGTTGTGCCCTCGCTAGCTGTGTCCGCTTCTATTTCGTCAACTGGCAACGTAGCGAAAACATTATGTGTGTTGATTGGTTGTTGCTCTTGAGCCAGTGGAGAAGCGCCCTTCAAAATTTCCGCAAAAGTGCGCTTCGAGCGTTCCTTCAAAGAGCGCTTCTGTTTATCCCAGCGACTCTTATAAGTTTCACAAGCTGAGAGCTCATGTGGGGATCCCCCGCAATATGGACATTTATGCTCAGTCGCACTGCAGGATTTCCCCTCATGTTGCTCTCCGCAAGTGGCACAGCGCTCCTTGTTGGCGCAATAATCTGCTGTATGACCAACTGACTTGCATTTGTTGCAAGTCATGGGCTTTGGCACGAAGAGTCGCACTGGAAGCCTTAATTTATCCACCATAACGTAGTCAGGGAGGGCGGAACCAGCAAAAGTTACTCGAAACGAGTCGGACGGCGTGAATTTTTTTTCTTCCCCATTCTGGGAAACTTTTCCTAGTTGCTGGCAGTCCAAAATTTTAATTTGCTTCAAAGGGAGCTGTTCAAATCTGCCATCTCCCTCTTTTATTATTTCGCTCGTCAGACCCGTTTCTGTAATCATCCCCGCAATTTCTACGTTATGGCAGGGCACATATACGCGATATTCTATTACAAAACGATTGTCGACAACAATATCGTTAGCGTGCTTCCGATTAGCCACGACAACACGCAGTTTGTTCGGTCTAACCTTTCTAATTTCGACCACGGAGGAATAATATCTTGCCAGATCTTTAGAAATTTGAATGACATTTAGAGATTTTCCTTTTGGTTTGGGCCGGAAGAAAACAACCCATGGGCCAGATCCAGGTGAATCTTCTGGATAGACCTTGACACGAGGAGAGGAAACAACTGAGGGGGAGGACGAGGTCGATTGTTTAGCGGGATCAGGAACAGTAGGGCTGGGAGCCAAGTTCGGGAGTTGATCGGAAGCGGGAGCAGGAGATTGAGGGTGTGAAGAGGAAAGGTTTGCAAATTTTCTTGAGGGGGGCTTGTTTAGGTGACTTAACTCTCCCTCTAAAGAGACATCCGAGGGGGGAACGCGTTTAAGCGACTTTCCAGCTCCCGTAGATATGGAGGGGTAGACAGTGGATTCAATCTCCATGTCAACGGTTCCTTCTTCATCTGCCATTTAAAGTGGCAGATGTACACTTTTTAGTTAATTTTTCAATTTTTTGTTTGTTTTTTCTTTCTTAACCTAATAAACTTAACCTAATAAAATTATTGATACTTATAATGCACACCACACCAGTGCGGATAATCTCCAACGCGTATCAATCCTTCGGTGCAGCTGAACCGGTGTATCGCACCACAGCACGATAATGGTGTCGATGACGAGAGGCGATAAATTCACCAGCACACAGCACACAGCGCCCGCGCTGCAGGCCTTCTTCCTCCTGCTTGTTGTGTCCGCTTCAATGCAATCCAGTTACAATCTAGGGAATACCGTTATTGCGCCCAATCACTTGACCAGTCACGAAAATAACGGTATCACTTCAACGATACACGATCACGAAATATATGCGTCCGGCGGCTTCGAACTTAAGAAGACGAATGATTATCATTATTGATTGTATTCGTTTTTTATAGTTTTCATGGTCTCGGGACCAAGGGCGCTGTTTTTTTTATATTTTTTATGGAAAGCTGAGGATTTTTCACATAACGTATCCCGAAATCAGGAAAGCGTTTTTTTCGTTTTTGAGTTATGATTTTCCAATCATTTCAATTTCAAATTTCAATCATTTTCCTGATGGTCCAAAAAATTATTTTCCCTTTTTTCCCAAAAATGACTTTTGTCAAAAATTCAATATTTTTGAACTACTGGACCGATTCAGATGATCGGCATGTCAAATTAAAGCCTACTAGCTAGCCTCTTTTGGAAAAATAACACACTTGCCAATTAATTGAATTATAGTCACATACATCCAGTCTAGTCACATAGAAATATTGAACGAAAACTGAAAACATGTTAACTTTGAAAAATCATAACTTAAAAACGAAAAATAACACCTCTCTGGTTTCAGATATATTATGTGAAAAACCTCAGCTTTCAGGAAAAATATAAAAAAATATGGCGCCCTTGGTCCCGAAACTATGTAAGCTATAAAAAACAAATATAATCAATAATTACGAAAACGAAATCCATTTTTATTCAGAGTGTAGTATTTTTTCAAATAAGACTAGCTCATTGGCTTTAATTTGGTATGTCGATCATCTGAATCGGTTTAGTAGATCAAAAGTTATGATTTTTTGTGGTGGAAAAAATGGGAAAAAAATGTTTTTTTGGACCATCGGTTAACTTTGAAAAATCATAACTCAAAAACGAAACAAACGCCTCCCTGGTTTCGAGATATGTTATGTGAAAAATCCTCAGCTATCCAGAAAAAATATAAAAATATATAGCGTCTTTGGTCCCGAGACCATGAAAACTATAAAAAAAAACAAATACAATCAATAATCATGAAAACATAATTCAATCTTTCTGCAACTGTAGTATTTTTCCAAAAAACACCAGCTAATTGGCTTTAATTTAATACGTCGAACATCTGAATTGGTCCAGTGGTTTGAAAGTTATGAATATTTGAAAAAAGTCATTTTTGGCAAAAATGCGAAAAAATGGATTGTTCGGGCCACCCTAAAATGGGAATGGTCACCCTAACAAAAAAATAAAAAATACGGGTCTAATAATTTGCGATAAAGGACAAAACTACCACTTCTGACGAAAATCTGAGAACCACTATATCGGTTTGGCATGGAATGGCTGTATATCTAATCCATAACAAATAAAAATTTAATTGAAATAAATGTAAAATATATGTAACATAAAAAGAATCTATAACTACACTACACTACACTATACTTGTATAATCTCTACAAGATTATTTCAAGCTGTACAAATAAGGGGGGATGAAGCGCCCCTAATCATCAAACATTCTGTAAAGGTGCTTGAAAGTTACATTTCTTACATTTTTATGTTTTCTGAAGCGCGAGCTAATTTCCCCACGAGCCCACCTCGTTGATCTCATATTACAGTTTTTATTCGTCAGCCAGTGTCGCTGACCAGGTTTAATTTTTTTACTGACACGAACTCCAGTACCGCGAGTATAAAAAAATAAGCTCGGGTTTCCACATCGTGGCGTGGAAAATTCCGCGTAACCAAATTATTGTTTACGATTATATATAGCCAATTCGATTGCAATTGGTTAATATTTTTTCCTCTCTCTAAAAGCGACTCCAAGCACCCCTCGTAGGAATCTGAATTTAGAATGAGCTTGTAGGATTAAGTATGTATAGTGTCAGGTTAATTTATATTTAGTTGACACAAAATAAAGAGTCGGGAGTTATACGTCCAAGAGAAGTTTTGTGTCTCTTGATTTTAAAAGAAAAGCCAGTTGCCTAGACCGCTAGGTAACGCTACACCAAGTTTCGCCTGACGATGGCCCAATATCTCTGAATGCAGCTGCCGGGATCGGCCGTCGAGTGCTTGTTCGCGATTCGGAGTTTTCACCTTCTTGTAGGATGACAAGCCGGCGCTTTTTTTGGCTTGCTGCTCTGTTGTGTGCGAAAATCCAGACGAATTCCATTTGAAAGAGCAGACCACTTTTTCCGTCGGCGTTGTAACTTCTAGCTTCCGAATTCGCTTCGATCCTGGCTTCCAGACAGTCTATATACCCTCCCCGATCACTATAATAACGTTCGTTACAGTTTATTTGGCCACAATTTTGATAACTTTGCGCGCGAGCACAGTTTTTGAACATTACTCCTTCTTCTTGAACGCCACTTTGAAAAATTAAGAGCAAACGTCAAATAACTGGTTTTCAGGTATGTGTACATATGCACATACGTCAAATTTAAGATGACCAAATTTTGATCGTTCCACCCTTCACTTTGACAAGCTGAGCTTATTATTTATTAGGATGATATCCTGGTAGATGCTCAATCGTTCCGCGCTCAACGCGGATCTCTTTTATGTACGTCTTGCTACTAACATTATATGCTCGAACTCGTTGTTTGGTCATGAAGATAATTTTACTTTGAAGGAATATATATTGATTAATTTTCTCATAGTTGTATTTATGTCTATCGCGGTGAAAGAAACTATTTTCAGCATTCATGGTGCAAATTGAACAAATCGGTTGTACATTATTTAAACACACATTATTCTGCTATACTATTGATTGAATCACATACATATAACTAAAACTAACTAGCGCAGTGGCGTTATTGTAACCAATGAGGTTTATCTGAGGTGCGATTATTGCTAGTTGGAAAAAAAAACCCAACTAACCAAACACAACAGTTTCGATTAGGCACCGTCAGAACTGTTCCTTTTCCCGGGCTGTGGCCGCCACCAAATCAAATTGTTCCATCAGCGCACTCAGATTTGCACGGAGATATTCGATTTCGTCACGCTGACTATTAATAATTTTCACCTGCTGATAAATCCGTTCTTTAAGTTGTCGAACTTGCTGGAGACTTCCATCCTCTGGTCGGAGATCGGGGTCAGCCCACTGACGGGTAACGATCACTGGTGGTGGCGTCGTGGGTGGGACGCCGCAAGCACGCTTGTCTACGTTGTAAATAATTTTGCGCTGGTGAACCAGTTTCAACAGCTGCTGGTATGTGTCGCAGTCCAGCGAATTGTGCTCAACGTCAAGAATTTTCAGCGCAGTTAAGCGCTGGGCAATGGCCGGAACGTCAAGGCTGACCAGCAGATTATCCCGGAGGGAAAAATTACTCAATCGCGGGAGATGACACTGATGGAGTGATGTGAAATCGAACAGAAAGTTACTGGATAAGTCCAGATGATAGAGATTCGGGAGACTGACGTCCAGTGAGGCAGTGATGGTTTTGATTCGATTTCCGCAGAGCAGCAACTGATTCAGATAGATCATTCCGGAGAAGATGTCAAACGATAAATGCTCAATTAAATTATCACAAAGATTCAGCTCAACGAGACTGGTTAATTGCTTAAAATTGGAAACGTCTGTTAGTTTGTTCAGGTGAATCCTTAGATACTTTATATTGTACGAAACGTTGGGATCAATCACAACGGATGAAAGCTCATTATCGCGAAAGTAAAGCTGCTCGACCGTGCTTGGCATTGTGAGATGAGAGATCTTTGTTCCTCGAGCGAATATTCCAAGGACACCGGCTTTGAAAAGACTCAAATTGAGGAAGTGTGAAAAATGATGAATCGATCCGTTGAGGAATCCAACCTGTTGCACTTTTGGAAATGAGACGGACTGAAGATCCTTATCCGATTGAATAGTAACATTGTGAAGCTGACACCATGCGAGAATGTAGTTGTCACAGTTGTACTGCTTTATCAGAAGACCAAGTGTGAAGTAATTGTTGATGAGAAGTAATCTGCGAGATAGTACTTAATAAATAATATCACTTTCACTGTCATAATATCACGAGTGACTTACCCAATAAACATCGAATGATTCATTGCACTGTACACTAAATATTGACAACCTCCGTCAAACAGTCTGTAAATAACTGAACTCTCGTTGCTCGTACCCTAGCAAGGGCTAACGAGGAGGAAGCTAAACTGTTGCTTTTCGTTCGTTCGCTGTATGCCTAATGAGCATTTGAATTAAATAAATTCATCTGCGCCGGATAAGGTCACGACGAGCATGCAATAACTCGCGTTTTCAACCCCCTCGCAATGCCGAGCGATCGAGAGTTTAATTCTGATCCGTGTTCTCTCTCATGGTACCGTAGGGTTTCGGTTTTAGAAGGGTTGAACATTCCATCGCGCACCTGCAGCATAAGTTAGCCTAGCCTAGCGGACCAGGCATTGTTTTAGCTAGACTGTCGTTTACGTTTAAATTTTTGATCTAGATCTCGAGAGCGAGTTGAGCACGATGATCTGGCGGACGCGTCTTTCCAGCTAGCGCAAATTTATTTTTTAGTTATTGTTTACATTCTTCAGTTTTTCTCAGCAGACCCCTTGTTGTAGTATTGAATCAACTTACAACTGAATTATTACAATGTTTATGAATCGGTGGCCAAGAAGGTACGAAATGATGCGCCGTGTTTGACATCAGCTCTGTTCTGCCTACGCGAAACGTGTGTTTAGAATGTCAACGATATTTTAGTAGTCAACCTTTCATATCGAATGTTGATTAATTGTGATTAACCCTTTCGCTACGAGTGTTGTCTATAGACGACATCAGGGTGATACTGCACATCGATCACACTAGCACGATATGCATACTTTTCGGCGCAGTACTCCGTTCAGCGGTAGCATTCCGACGAAGCACACTGCCGTAATGAAAGGGTTAAGTATGGAAACATGAAAAAGTTAAATTACCTCAAATGTTTCTGGTTTGATATCTGGAAGATTCACTTCAACGGCACAGTTTCTCAAAGCACTGGCACTAAAGGGTGTGTCACATCAAATTGCATCACGGAAAAAACGCAGTAGAAATTTAATTTTTAGGAATTATATCTTCAGCTTTCGCTTATAACCAGATAAGAGTGTATAGATCACGTTGGCCATGCTTCACTGTCAATTTTTCGTAAATTTGGAAAAATGTCGTCGAACGAAAAAGAGCGTCGTAAAATAATCCTGTTTCGAGAATCCGGAGTTGTCACATCGGGACATCGGTAAGATGCTGGGAATCGTCCAATCCACGGTCAGCAGAGTACTAAAACGATACTTCGAGAACCTAACCATCGACCGGAAGATGAAGAACGGCAAAAATGGATGCTCCGTCAGTGAAAAAGATCACAAGCGCGTAGTTGAGCAGTTTAGACATGATCCGAGAAGTTCGGTCCGGGATGTCGCCAATAAGCTGAATTTGTCAAGTTCATTCGTCCAGCGGACCAAGCAGCAGGAGGGCCTGCGTACATACAAGGTTCAGAAGGCTCCTAACCGCGACGAGAGGCAAAACATGGTGGGGAAGACGCGAGCCCGGAAGCTGTACACCGAAATGCTGACGAAGCCGCATTGCCTGGTAATGGACGACGAAACCTACGTCAAAGCGGACTTTCGTCAGCTGCCGGGCCTGTTGTTCTTCTCCGCAGAGGACAAATTCAGCGTTCCGGAGGAGATTCGCAAGCAGAAACTATCCAAGTTTGCCAAAAAGTACATGGTGTGGCAAGCGATCTGCTCTTGCGGAAAGCGGAGCGCCCCCTTCGTGATGACCGGCACGGTAAACGGGCAGGTTTACCTTAAGGAGTGCCTACAGAAGCGCTTACTACCACTATTGAAGCAGCACGAGGGCCCGACCATCTTCTGGCCGGATCTCGCTTCGTGCCACTATTCAAAGGACGTGTTGGAGTGGTACGAAGCCAACGGGGTCACCTTCGTGCCAAAGGAAATGAACCCGCCCAACGCGCCGGAGCTTCGCCCAATAGAGAAATATTGGGCGATTATGAAGCAGGCCCTCCGGAAGAACCCAAAAGTTGTCAAATCGGAGGCGGACTTCAAGAGAAAATGGATTTCTGATAAAAAAAACTACAACCTAACGTTGTACAGAACCTTATGGACGGGGTAAAGAGGAAGGTGCGAGCATACGGGCTTGGGCTCGAAGTATGAATAAAAAGAAAATGCCAAAAGTTGTTTAATAGTTTTCATTTTACTGTCTAAAATTTTCAAAAGGATCGGTCTACTGGGCGAATTTCTACAGCGTTTTTTCCGTGACGCAAATTGATGTGACACATCCTTTACAAAGCACTATAGATTTGCGCTTCGCAAAAATGGATGTGAGCCACTATTTAGACAATAAATTTTAATGATTTGTCTGGAGGTATCTATAGGACATGTTCTAAAATTATTGCAAGATAGTATTCCGGATATTATAGTCAGTATTATCTAAATATTTCAGGGTGAATCTTATTCCGATATGTTAAAAAACTCCACTACCAGGCTAATCATATCATCTTCGGAATCATCTTCGGTATATGGTAGCGAGACATCAGGGACTAATCTATAAGCCGACACGCATCCGCAACGGTATAAAGACTTGGACAGCGTTTTGACAGTCGTCCACAAAGGGTTATTATATGTTTTCCAAAACAAAATACCACAATGATCTTCTGCAGACACCTCTTCTGCCAAAAGGACTCGGAACAATCGAATCACATCGAATCGTGATTTTTCCAGTTTTTCCAATTACACAGAGCTAATCCCAGAAAACACACAACATTGTCTTCTTTCAGAAGTTATCTGACCTTGCTGTGTATGTGGCTGGTTGACCAGGGTCAACATATGATATGCCACACATCTTTCTTCCCTTTCCGATGTACTATAGTCATATCGTGTTGCTGCAATAAGAGACCCCATCGACTGCACCACGATGCTGTCTTCCATAGAGTGGCAATTCGGTTTTAATTGCCATTTTGTCTCAAATTCTGAACACTTAAGCTTTGTTGGCAATTAAACAGTGTCTCATTACTCAAAATGGTACTGTTTCGCGAAATTAATTTGATTTTTATCCAAAATCTATAGTATCCACAATAGAGCTTTTTTTCACTCGACTACAATAAAATTGTGTTACAAATACGTATACATGGTAAAAAAAAACTAAAACTTATGTTTGATACATTTGTCTCGAAATCCGAACACTATTAAATACAAATTTTAATTAGGATTTCTGCATAAAAGATCATTTGTTCATCTAATTATACAGGGTCTTTCAGATTGAACGCTCACGCAACAAATTTTAATAATCAAAAAAAAGTACAAAAGTGAACCGATTTTTATTTTTAAAAAACGAAAATAAAGCTTATTTTAGGACATTTTCGATGTGACCACCAGGGTTACCAAATCTACAGAATAATCTGTTGTTATACAGATTTTTCTGAGTTTTTCAAATCAAGAATCTGTAGATACAGATAACAGAATTTCAGGATTTCATACAGAATTTACAGATTTTTGAAGATAAGGTTCAAATTTTATACAACAATTATTTTTATTCAATGAATTTCAATAATTTTTTCCGATCACTTCACGAAAATTCTCCATTTCGAGAGCTTATTTCTTAGTCATTTCTTGATGAATTTACGAGATGACGATATATATTGCAATCGATTTGAACACTCCCTAATCATCTAATACTGTATATATATAATTATAAAATTGCTAAATGTTTTTAAATAGCGTTGCAGTGAGAACTTCTAATTTTCCAAACATTTGTTCAGATTGCAAGGCGTTTCTTTAACACGGAACAATCGGTATAGTAAATGTTAGGAACAACCATTGCGGTCTACACAAATGTGGCAGCCAACCTGGTTAGGGATTCTAACAATTCGAACATTGAAAACTATTCCTTTGGAGAAGATAGAAAATTCGGACTCTTCAATCATAATTGATGAGTCTACCTAACTGGGAATCCTAAAAATTCTAGCTATTGTCGTTTGAAGTTTTGATGAAAATAAGTTTAAGATACATTCTATGGATCTATCGAGTCAATCTATCTCATTGGAATCCGTCGTTGAACGCAGTCTGCGGATGTCCAACGAACTGAACCTGTTCTTTAATTTTCAAATTAAATACGAAACCAAACAGCGAATCGAACTTTACATCATTTGAACGACTCGATGAGCAAATCTATTTTACTTATTTTGAACTACGTTTTGGTATTGAATTTACTCAGATCAACTAGGAAACCAGAACTCTTTATCTTACTCTTTGGATAATATATGCCCAGAACAATACATCAAATCTGAGGACGCAGGATTAGACTTTGGAAATTTTGAGCAGAATCTATAGAACCCACAAAACCTTCGTTGGAGTTGAAGCTGTTGAAACAGGTATTGAACTGGATAAGAGTAGACAAATAACTACTGCTGAAATGTATTGGTGAACGGTTGAACAATAAAAGTTCAAAAAAATGTTAATATAGAGTAATTCCAAATGAAATCGACAAATGACAAAACATGGGTATTTTTGATTCGAATGAAAGTGTGTATTCCGTTTGGGTTGGAGGAAATATGAGTTTTCCACAGCAATTGGAAATTTTTTGACTCAAGCGTAACTTTTGAAAAGGGCGTATCGATTTGAGTAAGAGAAATCTTTGATAATTTATATCTCAAAAACTATGAGTCGTACCGAAATAGTGTCATAGAAAAAGTTATAGAGTATTGATGGTTGAATATGAAAAAAATGTACACTGAGAAATAAAATTAGTACTCTTTTTTTTATTTACAAAACAAAAATTCAATTTGCAATATCCAAAATACATGTTTTTAAATTTTTTCATACAAAATAGAAGTCATGTAGAAAATTTAAAAAATGGGCCCAAGATGGTAAAACTATTTTTGACGAAATTCGTGGAACATCGTATTTTTAGGAATTTTCGAAACTTCGAATTTTTGTATGTTAACAATCATTTTTAGCCACAAATTATGAATCCTTATGTGATTTAAAACAAAAAAGGTTATTATCAATCTCCTCTTGACATATTTTTTCAGGAAAAGAATGGGATATAAGGAAATTGTTACAATAATGATAATCTCACACACTCAATTCTTAAACCTATTCGTATACCTATTGTGTATTTACATTTCAACTTATTCTACTGTTTGTAGCAAGGGAACCAATTGCTCGCGAAGGATATAAGGATATAAGGATAATCACACACGAACATCGATAGCTTTAAGGAAAATATAGATTTGGGACATGTAATCAAGGTCTAACCGAGCCAACACATCTCTCACCGGCACATTGGGCTGTCTTCCTCTAGCCCTAAGGGAGTTTTCTAAATTCGATCTGGCGACAAGATACAACTCGCACGACCAAACAACGTGCTCGATGTCGTGGTAACCTTGGCCACAAACACAAAGATTGTTGTCGGCAAGATTAATACGAAAGAGTAGCGCGTCTAACGAACAGTGGTTGGACATGAGTCGGGAGAAGGTGCGAATAAAGTCCCGACTCAAGTCCAGACTTTTGAACCATGGTTTGAGGCTCACCTTAGGGATAATTGAGTGGAGCCACCGGTCCAATTCATCTTCGTTCCATTTGCGGTGCCAGTTAGCGATGGTATTTTTACGGACTAAAGAATAAAATTCATTGAAGGCGATTTGACGCTGATGAATATCGCCTTCAATCGCACCTACCTTTGCTAATGAGTCAGCCCTCTCATTACCCGGAATTGAGCAATGAGAAGGGACCCAGACAAAGGTAATGACATAACAGCGTCTGGTTAAAGCACTCAAAACTTCTCGTATTCTCTCAAGGAAATACGGCGAGTGCTTTTCCGGCCTCACTGAACGGATAGCTTCGACAGTGCTAAGACTATCCGTTACAATGTAATAGTGTTCAACAGGTCGTGAGGTGACGCTGTCCAGCGCCCAGTGTATTGCTGCCAATTCAGCAATATACACTGAGCAAGGATTCTGAAGACTGTGTGAGGTGCTAAAAAATTCGTTGAATACTCCAAATCCTGTGGACTCGTTTATAGTGGACCCATCAGAAAAGTACATATTATCACAATTGATACCCCCATACTTTTCATCGAAGATCGTTGGAGCGATCCTCGATCGTTGGTAATCTGAATATCCATGGATATCTTGTTCATGGACAGTGTTAAGGATTTAGATTCATATTGAACCCTATTGCGATCGTATCGCGAGAATAGAATTCTCTCGTAAAATAGTTTATCTCGGTTATCAGAGTAGGTACACCAGAGGAACCAAAAAGACCTATTGATTCGTTATCTTCGTATAATCTACACGCTCTCTGTATTGTTGGTAGACCCATATATATACCACAGTCAGAACCAGATCGAGTTAGTCCAAAATATAAATCCCAAGTAGTAGCATCAACGTAGTTAATCTCGTAAACTAACAGGCGAGCAAATAAAAGGTTCCAGTAACCGTTTCAAACCCCAGTTTCACCGCATAGTGTTAGTAAAAAATCCGAACATAAAAGTTGGTCCTTCGAACCGGATCACTTACGCGTGGGAAAATTTCGTGAACGGTTAGAAAGAACAGTTGAGTCGTGATCGTGAAAGTGTGATAAAATTACTCGATCAAGTCGTAAAACTGATCCGAAAAACAGACTCGAACAGTTTGAAAACTCGAGTGAAAAACTCACAGTGCCACGTGTAAAAGTCCTCACAGGAGGTGAAAATCTAAAAGTGATTCCGCACAGTTCGGAGAAAATTGATACGAGAAATTATTGGCAGCTTCCTACGTTGGAATTAGCCTCGGACAAAGGTCATCTCACACCGTCCACTTCATTGTCTTGGACACGCTATTGTTGGCTTATGTTGGGTCAACGTTCTTCTGGCTTGAGTTGGTGGCTTTTGTTGGGCTGGACAAAGGAGGTAGGAACAATCAAAACTGACCTCGTGGCGCACTGTAAGTACGTATGCATGATAGCAGCACGGATGCTGTAGATTTTAATTGGTCAAATAAAATTGAGAAAAATTTGCGTAATATTGAGTGACGACTTTCACACTGTGAATTGAACAATTTTTCCCTGATTGGTTTGGGTTCAGCTTCGGCGCATTTTTGAAATAAAATTGTTCATCGTAGACGGAGCAGTGGTGGTGCAACATTTTGGCGAAAATTTCGTTTGCGAGTTAATTCGTTTCGTTGGTCGATTTTGTGGATTTTCGTTATTTTTCATATCTACCAAGATGACACCAAATTTGCGTACTCTGTCTCGTCAAGAACGTTTTTGCCTTGATACGATGGACAATCTTCTGAGCATGATAACTAACTATGTTGAACAAAGAGATAAATTACTACTCGAGAGATGGATGCAGCGATTGGAGAAAAACTTTTCCGATTTCCAGTCAAATCGATTGCAGATGGAACTGCTCGAGGACCCGGGGGCTGATGCTGCCGCAGCTGTATGTGACGAGGAAGGGCATAGAAGAATCCGAAGTGAATTCGAGCGCGATTACATGAAGGTGTATGGGTTTATCGCATCTAAACTTAAACCAGAACCTACTGCGTCTTCTTCAGGTCAAAATGGCGTGGCACCAAAAGTTACAGTAAATGATTCATCATTCGCTCGTATACGGTTACCAGAAGTGAAGCTTCCCACATTCGATGGTTGCAAATTGTGCTTACCTTTCGTGATGCAAATTGGCTTACCTTTCGTAATGCTTTTGTAAGCCTGATCGATTCTAACCCGCAACTGAAACCGATTGATAAATTTTCGTATCTTGTTTCCTCTCTCTCTAAGGAGGCAAAACGCGTGATCGAATCTATCGGAATTACCGCAGAGAATTACTCAGTAGCTTGGGGACTACTTGAGAAGAGGTTTAACAATAAAAAACTTATCGTGAGAACATACATTGAATATTTACTTTCCATCGAGCCAATGCGCAAGGAATGTTATGAATCTTTAGCGCGTATCATCGATGAATTCGAACGCAATTTGAACATGATTCAGAAGATGGATGTGAAAACCGAAGGTTGGAGTGTACTACTTGCGCATATGCTGTGCGCACGCTTGGATAGCGCAACGCTCAAACGGTGGGAGCAATATCACAGCTCTACCGAAATCCCAAAATACGAGAATATTATCGAGTTTTTACGCGGACACTGTTCTATTCTGCAGTCTTTGTCGTCGACGAAACCCCGTACTGCAGACCAACCCAAATCAGAACCAGTTCGGTATCCGAAGCCGAAGTTTAGTCATGCTGTCATCACTAATTCATTATCGAAATGTTGTCCGTTCTGCACACAGTCGTCGCATTCGCCTTTCCACTGCGAGGCTTTTCGAAAACTTCCCGTTTCCCAACGATTCGAAATAGTGAAGAAAAATTCGCTCTGCATAAACTGCTTCTCGCCTTCCCACCTCGTCAGACAATGCCAATCGAGTTGCTGTCGAGTGTGTGGACAAAAACATCATACTATGTTGCACCAAAAAGCCACACCTCGTTTGTCGGATTCCAATCCGAATTTGAAACCACCAACAACACCCAACCAATCTCAGTCCACTCGCAATAGTACAAATACTCCTTCTCAGTCCGCCCCACCCCAACCTTTGCAACCGCCAAACGTTGTGATTCCGCCAAATTGTAACCCATCGACTAGCGATGTGTCAACTACTCTTCTCGGCAGTATTCGTACCGTTCCGCTGACTGTTCTATTGCAAACCGCAATGGTGAAGATCGCTGATAGTCACGGTTATGCTGTATGGGCTCGTGCTTTATTAGATCCTGCGTCGCAGCTGAACTTAATAACAGAGCAGCTGTCGCAGAAACTGAAACTACGACGTATCAAAACTCATCAGGAAATCGGTGGTGTGGGGAATGCCACTGTCGTTTCGTCGTACGCTGTTGACGCTCGCATAAAATCACATTGTTCTAATTTCCTCACGGATATCTCATTCCACGTACTACCGGGCATTACTCGCTAACTTCCAGCGAAGGCTTTGTGTACCCAAGCATGGAACATACCGGTTAACCTCGTTCTCGCAGATCCTACCTTCCATCAACCTGGACCCATTGATATGATTTTGGGGATGGAAGTTGTAACCCGCGACGCCAGGGAAGCGCGCGAGTTCGTCGCGACCGGGGATTTTGCGCAGATAAGCGGTCGGCTTAAGCGCCACTCCCGCGAGGGAGACCGACCGCCGTGTTTTATCCTTGCCCGGCAATGAGACACCCACTGAGGGCGGGTTTGTCCTTTTTCTCACAAACCCGGTTATTTCCGCGACTCTTCTGCGCTAAGAAGGACCCGCGACACCGTTTGTCCGCGTTCCACAATTCAGGCAACAGAGGCAATACGGTTGTTTCCAATGAACACCGTTTATGCCAAAATTCTCATCATTGGACCTACGCAATGATGCCAAACCCACCCACCTTGAAGTTTCAGAGGACGAGGTGCGGGGGTTGAAAAGTTGTCCACAACAGAAGAGGAGCCCCAACCCTGGGCTCGTGACCTATCTGAAAATTGTATCGGGTGTTTAGGCTACCGCTAGCCAGTAAATGCACAACATTTATGTCTACTTCAAATTACATTGATTCTTTAAACATTTATTAAGTTCTCCACATCTTCCCACGAATTTAGGTTATATTCACATCTATATTACATACGAAATCATCACAACAAATAACGAAAAATAATGGTTACTAAATTTATTTCACTAAATCCTCATATGGGTTTCGAACACCGGACCCTGGAATTCAAGCCCAGCGATCTTACTATCGAGTCTAATTCTCCATCTTGTGTGAACCCTTCTTGCTAGCGAGCAGCATGTGCACGCTGACGGTATTGCTCTATGCTTCTAAATTGTGTGGCATTTTTTTGTGTGGCGTTGTTAATTTGTGTGTGGTTTTTATTTTTGATCTTAACCCTACATGCGCATGTTATTTTTAGGGTGAAAGAAGTTTTGTACTCACACTACCTAGGCTTTACGTGCATCTACTTTACCGCCGTTCCACGGTAGGCGATGAATGACGAGTCCGTAGGCGTAGATGATGGGACGTAGACGTTGAATGCGCATCCGACGTGTAGTGGTGCCGTGCGGCGCCTTCCCTTGATTCGAGTGACGATTCGCGCTTCGCGCGGCCACCTGGTTTGACTGATGTGGTGGCGAAGATCCAATCTTCGATCATGGGGTCAGGATACGGCTCCTTCCTACACACAACAAAGATTAAAACACCACACATATGCCACATTAATTTTAGCATCAGCCACATGTCTTGGAGCTCTAAGCTTACCTTTGATTTCGCTAAACGGGAACACAAGCGAAGAATTACACTTTTCGATTTCTCGGAAAAACTTATTTTAAGCTAACTAAACATGAAACAAAGAGACAAAAAAAACAGAGAAAAAAACCAAAAAAACTTTAGTCTACTGACTAGCACGTGTAGCCTTTCACCTACGGTACCTTTTTACCGTCCACTCGCGATGCAAAAAAAACTGGTCCGCCCTGCCTATTCCACGGTCGAAGTCGGAATGGGCAAGCATATCTCAAGATCCTCAGATCAGCGAGACATTCATTGGAACCGGAATTACGTAATAGTTAACGATGTTAACTATTCCGTATTCACACCGAAATTCCCCTGCGCTTTCATTGGTCGCGCATTCAAGCATTCGCGGGCGATACCCTTTAACCTCCCGAGCAGAGTTCAAGTCGAAGCGCTCGCCGGGTTTTGAAATTTGAAGAACAAGAAAACCCCGCCGAAAGACTCTGCTATTTGGGGGAAATATCCAAATGAAAAAATAGCAAAAAAAAAAAAGAAAGCATGAGTCTTTCTGAGTGTTGGTATGTGGGTGTCTTGGCTAAAACAGCCGCCCAGTCACATCCAGCACCCATTATCGCTAGTTGCTCAAATCTAAAATCGGGAGCAGCACTCGCGTTGCCAAACATCCAATACATAGAAAGAAGAGAGAATCCCAGATCCACACAGGAGAGATTGTGTTGGATCTGAAATTCAAAATAACGAAACGAGGGGCTTCCAAAAGTCGAAATCAGTACCGTGCTACATCATTCCCTGCTTAATTTTCGAAAATTTGATTGGCCTGCACCAATCAAATTTTCGAAGGCGAAAATAGAGTCTCCCTTCGCAGAATTGTTTAGTAACATTTTCGGGGTCATATGTGGTCATCGTCAAACTGAATTGACTCATCCTCTATTTCCAGTATCAGATCAATTGATCTGTCTGTAACTGACCATCAACGCTTTGCAGCTCCGGTCTCCAGCGAAATGTCATGTGAAACCCTGCAAAGGTTAACTCTAAACGCCCATCAAAAATTACTGGTATTATAGAGAACTAACTAACCGAAAACTACTGAACTGAGAAACAAGAAAAAACTCGAAAAAAAAACATCAATCGATCTGACCTTCCAGGGCTACTATTTAGTTGACAATCCTATTTTCACAAAATGAAGAAAAAATATACTCGAAATTACCCAAAACTATAACTAAAATCTTTACATCCTCCACTTCTCATAAATAGAAGTATTTCTGGAGATGTAAAAAAGAACGTACTATCGACCTACGTCGAAAAAATAACTCGATGAATATTGTTCATTCCGACCTCAGAACTTTATCCAAGTAAAAAGGAATGAAAACAATATCCATCTTAAATTTGCCCGACATTTCTTCGGATATGGAAACTACTCTGGAAGGATCCAAAGATTTCCTGCTCCCATCCGAAGAAAGATCTTAAAGTTCGTCATTCTCAATCGTTGGCATGCTACCAACGATTAGATGACCTTTTTCCTAACAAAATTACAAAACAAAACTAAATATTCAATCAATCAAACATTCACGCACCCCTCGCTTACGAGCGATGTACACTCATTCTCCCCAATACACTCACACCATTCACTCACGCTATTGCCAACCAAACAGTGTTTGAGAAGTAAACAAACCGGTGCGAAGGTTTATCAGGGCAGTGTAATTTAATTTTTATTTTAATTCTTACACGGACGATTCCGTGTATAAGGGGAAAAAAAAAACTTTGTGGAACGATATGGACGGAAAAAGGAAAGTGTAAATGGTAAGTCGTTCCAATTATTAGATGTAAAGCTTTTTTCTTCTCTTTCTTCCCCAGATTAGGTTCGACAAGGGGAGCAGCATCACCGATTGGATGGACATGTTGCTGGGGAAACCGATCAAGACAACGACCGACGAAGGACGAGGATTATGAGGACAGAGGATTCTGGAACACGACAGGACCATTCTTGGGAACACACAACAGGAGAAAACAGGACCGGAATTGAAGCAATCAAGAAAACAAATGGAAGACGGGAAAGGATGGCAGCAGCTGAGAACAATAGTTGGAAACACAGACCAAAACATGGGAATCATTGGATCTGGACGCAGGTGAAATACGAGGAAACCACGGACGGGAAAAGGATCCAAATGGAACCTGACAACATCGTTTCCGGGACTGGAATCTTTTAAAGGATGGGACACTGATGATACTCTAGAAAAAACCTGGACGGGAATCAGAATACGAGCTGGAGTATACAGCGACGACAATGATAACAAGAACCACAACGATAATTATTACAAGTAAACAATAAGATTTAAATATATATTAATTTTTTTTATCTTATTCTAGGAACTGAAGTAACGAAAAATATAAACATATCGGAATTTCTTCGAAAAAAAGGACAAAATAATGGACTACTGGAATAAATACCACTATGAAAAAAAAAACAAAAGCAAAACAAAATAGACTATAAACAAAGAAAAAACGTGAGTGACTAAAACTTTCCTAATAATTTAACCAACTAATATGACTAGATTTAAGACTAACACTAGAAAATAAGGGCTAGGGAAATAGGAAAAAACTAATGAATTAATCTATTACTAATATATACAAGTATTTACAACCCGAGTCGCGTCTTCCACTTGACTCGGTTCCGAAGGTGGAACTCTTGTCTGGTTTTTTCGTTGGGATTCCCGTTAGTCGTCACTTCGGATACATAGCTTTCAAAAAAAAACTTGATTCTACGGAATCAACCAATCGAGAGGTTTATCAAGTCTCTTCTTCTTCGGACTGCTCTCTAGTGCTGAGGCGCTCTACTCTTCGTTTCTTCACAAAGTCCACTACTGATAATTTCGAAAGTCATCATCAGTGCTCGCTTTACGCTTCACGGTACCATGACCGCTACTTTGCACAGGTCATAGCTCCGACTCGTTCATTTTCTTCGTGAACTTTGCTACTTTTCCCGGATCATTGTGAGCTCTCAACTCAGACTTCAAGCAATCTTCCAAAGAATCAACGATTCCTCAATCGATGGGATTCGACGTAGGACTTTCCACATAGGTGTGTTTTTTGTTATTAGTTCCTTCATGAAAGGTACATAGCTTGAACAACAAACATATACACACGAATATACACATAGGAAGAAGGATTATGGAGAGGCGAACAAAGAAGGATGCCTATCTATCACGTCTTCTGCCTTGTGTCAACACATTATTGTCCAGATTTCTCTCATTTCTATTATGAACAGTACAACGTTCACAGCTTCGTGTCGTTCTGCCCATATTTCCGCAACCATAACAGAAAATTAATTTCCGTTCATTACAGTTCCTCCAACAATGCCCCTGTTGTTGACAATTCCAACAGGTCTTTGTGGTACTAGAATTTCTCGTTCTTCTTCTATCTACTATCCAATTGGCTTCTTCATTTCTGCTTTCCATCGTCTCAATGCAATGGATTGGTTTTAGAGTGGAACTTTCCCATGCCTTTTGGAGGGCAGAATCAGTTGCATCGATTCGATAATTCAGGTCCATCAAATGGTCCAGATCATTCACATCAATAATAGAGATCCTTGAACGATAATGTTGTCTCATATTATCGAAAATAATTTCGAATTTTCGTCGCTTTGAAAGTGGTTTTGACAGCATTTTATTGAGCTGTTCAATTCCCTCCACAAATGCAACGAATGTTTCATCTCGACGCTGCTTTCGGTCGAATATATTCTGACGGATTGCTTGATCGTAATTAGGGTTACCGAAACGATTCCTAATCCGACGTTCAAACGAATCCCAATCATTCAACTCGTCTACGTACGTGAAGAACCATTCTAGCGCTGATCCATCCAACAGTACATGAATTCTTTTCAGAATATCCTTAGCAGAAACGTCTTCTCTATAAGCTATCTTCTCCAATTTATATAAGAAATTCTCAACGCTTAGAGTTCTAGGTTGGCCTGTGAACTTCATTCGCCATTTTCCGATTCGCTCACTTATGTAATCTCTCCTATCTAGCTCACCACTGTGTCGTTCTTTCCTCCTTCGTTGCCTAGAGCTATTTATGCTGGAAGGTTGTAAATTTACTGATAATTCTGAATCATCCCCGTTTGCATTTCTCCTACTTTCATTTTGTTGTTGAGAAAATCTATTTTGACCCGAATCTAACTCGTTATCTTCTGAATCGCTTTCTACATTTTCATTAGATGTGTTTCCCTCAACATTATGTATAGGTATACTAATTTGGTTAGTCGTCTCCTTGATTGCTAGTCTCGACATAAGATCGCTAAGTGTTCTCTCCAAATATTCTACCTTTCCACGCAGTTGTGCTATTTCCTGTAGCACATTGATTTCTTGCTGTTCTGTTTCCGTCTCTTGCGGAACGAAATCTACTGGACACTCCGCATCTATCTTCGCATTGACGTTCGTACAATCATTTTTCGCTTCATCTGATAATTTATCTGCGTCATATTCTTTAATCATTTTACCTAAACAACGCAGCACTCCATCTTTCAGCAGCTGTTCCCCTTCATCGTTAACCGTACATCTTTCTGTTCTATACAAATAATGCAATAACTTTGATTTATGGTTCGACTCAAACCCTTTTTGCTTAACTTCCCTTCCAATCGCCGCCACATTTTTTTCCAGAACATTAAGTTCGTCTCGAATATTAATGGACGAGCTGTACTTGCGTCCTGACTTCGCATCTGATTTGAATAACTTTCTCAAACGCCGTTGCTTCCCTAAAAGATCCAAACCAACAATATTTTCTCCGAGTTGATTCCGTATGCGCAGTTCATAATCAGTTTCCTCCAAGCTCAGATGCTCAGTACATGGAAACTCCATTTTAACAAGTTCAGTAATACCACTAATATTCGACTAATTTATTGCAGGGTGACAGTGATGTAGCTGATAGATGACGGGTAATTTAAATCTTCAAAATGTGCCAGAAATACAGTTAGATAAATAAATCCAAAAAGAAATAAATCTGCTGAAAAACACTCGAAAGAAAAAAAAACATAGGAAGAACGACCTAAAATTTGCCCAATATCGTTTTTAAGAAAAGACGAGGATGACTGTTTGAATGGCAGACGAGGATTTTGCTAGAAAAAACAGCTTGAAAGTGCGATATATTGTACACGATATATATATTTTCTGAAAATTTTATTTCATAAATTATGCAAAATTGTATATATCGTGTACAATATATCGCACTTTCAAGCTGTTTTTTCTAGCAAAATCCTCGTCTGCCATTCAAACAGTCATCCTCGTTTTTATTTTTGATCTTAACCCTACATGCGCATGTTATTTTTAGGGTGAAAGAAGTTTTGTACTCACACTACCTAGGCTTTACGTGCATCTACTTTACCGCCGTTCCACGGTAGGCGATGAATGACGAGTCCGTAGGCGTAGATGATGGGACGTAGACGTTGAATGCGCATCCGACGTGTAGTGGTGCCGTGCGGCGCCTTCCCTTGATTCGAGTGACGATTCGCGCTTCGCGCGGCCACCTGGTTTGACTGATGTGGTGGCGAAGATCCAATCTTCGATCATGGGGTCAGGATACGGCTCCTTCCTACACACAACAAAGATTAAAACACCACACATATGCCACATTAATTTTAGCATCAGCCACATGTCTTGGAGCTCTAAGCTTACCTTTGATTTCGCTAAACGGGAACACAAGCGAAGAATTACACTTTTCGATTTCTCGGAAAAACTTATTTTAAGCTAACTAAACATGAAACAAAGAGACAAAAAAAACAGAGAAAAAAACCAAAAAAACTTTAGTCTACTGACTAGCACGTGTAGCCTTTCACCTACGGTACCTTTTTACCGTCCACTCGCGATGCAAAAAAAACTGGTCCGCCCTGCCTATTCCACGGTCGAAGTCGGAATGGGCAAGCATATCTCAAGATCCTCAGATCAGCGAGACATTCATTGGAACCGGAATTACGTAATAGTTAACGATGTTAACTATTCCGTATTCACACCGAAATTCCCCTGCGCTTTCATTGGTCGCGCATTCAAGCATTCGCGGGCGATACCCTTTAACCTCCCGAGCAGAGTTCAAGTCGAAGCGCTCGCCGGGTTTTGAAATTTGAAGAACAAGAAAACCCCGCCGAAAGACTCTGCTATTTGGGGGAAATATCCAAATGAAAAAATAGCAAAAAAAAAAAAGAAAGCATGAGTCTTTCTGAGTGTTGGTATGTGGGTGTCTTGGCTAAAACAGCCGCCCAGTCACATCCAGCACCCATTATCGCTAGTTGCTCAAATCTAAAATCGGGAGCAGCACTCGCGTTGCCAAACATCCAATACATAGAAAGAAGAGAGAATCCCAGATCCACACAGGAGAGATTGTGTTGGATCTGAAATTCAAAATAACGAAACGAGGGGCTTCCAAAAGTCGAAATCAGTACCGTGCTACAAAGTCTACTACGAACTCATCGAAGAAGGTTTGATTCGTCTTGGTCCGGATCTACCAGTACTGCAGAAAACAGTTCTCGGATGGGTTGTTTCCGGCAAGGTCGGCGCATCGTCTTCACCCACAATAAGTTTCGTCCACGTCTGTAGTATTGGTTCACTTGAAGAGCCGTTGTTACGCTTTTGGGAAATAGAGTCGTGTCAATCTCGTAGCACCTTATCGGTAGAAGAAACGCTTTGCGAAGCGCATTTTGCAGCGACAACTACTCGGAATGATTCGGGACGTTTCATAACTCATCTCCCGAAAAGGTCGACCGTTCTCTCGAAACTCGGAAATTCTAAGGAAATTGCCACACGACGATTTCTCGCTTTGGAGCGACGCCTTAACGCTAACCCACAATTGAAGAAAGCCTATTCGGACTTCATCGAGGAGTATTATCAGCAAGGACATATGGAGGAGATAACTGAATCCGAAGGCCTGGAGCCGGAAGCCCCATCGTATTATCTGCCGCATCACTGCGTCGTAAGACCTGACAGCTTGACTACCAAACTACGCGTAGTATTCGACGCTTCATGTGCTACAGATAGCGGAGTATCCCTCAACGACGGATTGATGATTGGCCCCGTCGTTCAAGACGATCTGGTATCTATTACTCTACGTTTTCGGATTCCCCGATACGCGATTGTGTCGGACATTGAGAAGATGTACCGGCAAATCCTACTTGCTTCGCTAGACCGTCAGCTTCTCAAGATCCTCTGGCGAGATTCCCCGTCAGAACCTCTGCGAACCTTCCAACTGACGACCGTTACTTACGGTACTTCCTGCGCACCCTATCAGGCAACCAGGTGCTTGCAAGAAATCGCCAAAATTGGAGAAGCCACACACCCAGAAGCATCCAAGGTCGTATCCAGAGATTTTTATATGGACGATTTGCTAACCGGCGTTGATGACATCCTGGAAGGCCAGCAGCTGTGCCAGCAGTTGTTGGTTTTGCTTCAGTCTGCTGGATTTTGTCTCCGGAAATGGTCTTCGAATCGTTCGCAGGTTCTCGAACACTTCCCAGCTGAATTGCGTGACGAACGAACCGTTTTCGATCTGAATTCCTCCTCCGCTCCTATAAAAACACTAGGATTGAAATGGCAGACTACAACTGATGAATTCCTATTCGACGTACCCAAATGGAACGATACCGCTCTAATCACAAAACGGATCGCGCTGTCGGATGCTGCCAAATTATTCGATCCCCTTGGCCTTGTCGGCCCGGTAATCGTACAGGCCAAAATCTACCTCCAGGACTTGTGGCGAAGCCAGAAGGAATGGGACGAACCTCTCGACAATGACCTCCAACAGCGATGGCTCGAATTCCGGAAAAATCTCGACGCTCTCCGGAATCTTTCTGTTCCTCGATGGGTTGTATCAGTCGTCAAACCGGTGTCGATCGAAATGCGTGGATTTTGCGATGCATCGGAAAAGACGTACGGTGCGTGCATCTACCTTCGTGCCCTAGCTGAAGATGGATCAGTCTACATCAACCTACTTACCGCAAAATTGAAAATAGCTCCTCTGGGAGACTCTCGGAAGCAGAAACGAATCTGCTTACCTCGGCTGGAACTTTCGGCAGCACTTCTCCTCGCACACTTGTTCCAGAAGGTGCAGAATACAATCTCTCTCGTAACGAAAGCATTCTTTTGGTCGGACTCTACAATTGTCCTTCATTGGTTGTCCGCTACTCCGTCCCGCTGGAAAACCTTCATCGCAAACCGGGTCTCGGAGATACAACATGCAACGGCAGGTGGCTTATGGGCTCATGTTTCAGGCTCTGAGAATCCAGCAGATATTATTTCTCGAGGAATGGATCCCGAACAACTCATATCAACACAGAATTGGTGGCACGGACCCGACTGGCTAACCAATCCCTCTCGCTTTTGGCCTGCTTTCGTACGTACATCGGATGAAGACTTCGTTTCAGAAGAACTCGAAGAAAGACCTGTTACTCTGGCCGTCCAGCCAATTCCAGCAAATCCCATATTTGCTCTACGTTCATCGTACACAGCCCTCCTACGTTTAATTGCGTGGGTTCGAAGATTTACCTTCAATACGAGACCTGCTAACCGTACACATCGTCGACTAGGTCTTCTTAATGCAGCAGAGCTTGAGGAAGCGTGCAAATGTCTTGTTCGTATCGCACAACAAGAAGCCTTTCGAGAAGAGTTCACTTCGTTCGCAAACACTGGTGAGGTCAAAACGACGTCCAAATTGAAAGCGTTAACACCGTTTATCGAAGAAGGCATCCTGCGAGTTGGTGGCCGGCTGCGGCACGCAATAATTTCTCCAGATCGCAAACATCCGATGATTCTACCATCAAAACATCCGTTCTCAGAACTAGTTGCTCGATACTACCACCTGAAAATGCTGCATGCAGGACCGCAATTGCTAATCGCATCTCTAAGGGAGAAATTCTGGCCTTTGCGCACTCGGAATCTTGCGCGCAAGATCGTACATTCCTGTATCAACTGCTTTCGCTGTCGTCCAAGGCTCCAACAGCAAATCATGGGCGATCTTCCGACTGAACGCGTTTCTCCTACGTTGCCGTTCCTGCGCACAGGCGTCGATCTGTGTGGGCCTATATATTTTCGCTATCCTCATCGGAAATCGCAGCCCATCAAGGGTTATGTGGCAGTTTTTGTCTACCTTTCGATCAAGGCAGCTCATATTGAGCTCGTTGGAGATCTTTCAACGGCATCGTTCCTTGCTGCTCTCAGACGGTTCATCGCACGTCGAGGTAAACCAATACTCATCGAGTGCGATAACGCACGAAATTTTCGAGGTGCTTCTCGAGAAGTGGCAGACTTGGCCAAACAACTCAGGGATCAACAACTGCAAAATGACGTCATTCGCTCGTGTGCCGATGACGGCATAGATTTTAAGTTTATCCCTCCTCGTTCCCCGAACTTCGGTGGGCTGTGGGAAGCAGCCATCAAGTCTTTCAAGACTCATCTCAAAGCCACTCTCGGAAACTCTATCCTGACAGTCGAACAGCTTACGACACTCTTAGCTCAAATCGAGAGCTGCATGAACTCTCGACCTCTTACTCAGATTTCGCCTGACCCTGAGGACCTCGACGTTCTGACCCCAGGGCACTTCTTAATCCATCGTCCACTCGCAACGCTGGCAGAACCATCATATGAACAGCTACCATTCAACAGATTAGACCACTGGCAGCAGGTCCAAGAGTTCCTTCGTCGACTTTGGAAACGCTGGGCGACGGAATATCTTTCCGGACTCCAGCCAAAAACTAAATGGACCCGCAAGAAGGACAACATTAGCATCGGTACTCTAGTGCTGGTGAAAGATGACGGATTACCACCACTCAAATGGCGCTACGGTAGAGTAACCCACATCTTTCGGGGTGACGACGGCAACATTCGTGTCGTCGTAGTCAAGACCAAGGACGGAGAGTACAGGCGCGCAATCTCCAAAATTTGTGTGCTGCCCATCGACCAATCAATGCCACCTGCAGCAAGTGAAGCTGCCGATGACTTCTGAATTTCATCGTCTCTTCCATCGCAGTGTTCGCACTGCGCACCGACCGGAGGCCCACGGGTCTCCGGACCTTGTAAGTATGTTTTTTATTGAATTTTCAAAAAACTCAGGAATGTTTTTTCTCCCACCATGACTGACTGACGGACCCGTGCTCAAACGCGAGAGCTCAAGCGCTACAACCCACAACCACAGCGCAGGCGATTCGATCGACGGATGACGTACCAGGATGAGCAAGCGAAGCAGATGAGCGACAGAACGACAACGACGAGATAAAGATCGATGTAACAGCAGTCAACGTTGTCTCCAGGCTAACAGATGATCAGTCGTGGTCGTCAACAGCTGATCTGCCGGTCAACAGCCTCAGGCGTAAACAGAGATCACCGAAGAGTCACGTGGTTGGAGTCGAAATTTCACGAATGAATTAAATTATTGTATGTAATGAAATACGGTAGATAGGTTAAAAACAAGGTTTTTAACGGTGGCCGGCATATGTTAAGGATTTAGATTCATATTGAACCCTATTGCGATCGTATCGCGAGAATAGAATTCTCTCGTAAAATAGTTTATCTCGGTTATCAGAGTAGGTACACCAGAGGAACCAAAAAGACCTATTGATTCGTTATCTTCGTATAATCTACACGCTCTCTGTATTGTTGGTAGACCCATATATATACCACAGTCAGAACCAGATCGAGTTAGTCCAAAATATAAATCCCAAGTAGTAGCATCAACGTAGTTAATCTCGTAAACTAACAGCCGAGCAAATAAAAGGTTCCAATAACCGTTTCAAACCCCAGTTTCACCGCGTAGTGTTAGTAAAAAATCCGAACAGACAGATCAAAATGCACAGAGGAATTGATGTAGTCAGAGAAACAAACACGGTTGGGAATATACGAAGAAGGATCAACCTGCATGGAGATGAATTCATGATGTGAACTCATGAATCCGGAGTGAAAATTTAGCTCGATCAGCTGCTCAAAATTTACGATCACCAATGGGTTCATAACCTTACACCGGATGAAGAACTGAAGAGATAATAAATTGAAGCGATCTTTTAGTGGGAGTAGGCCTGCCAAAACCTCGAGACTCATGGTATGCGTTGAGGGCATACATCCCAACGCAATACGGAGACAAAGATACTGAATTCGCTCGAGTTTAATGAGGTGTGTTTTGGCAGCTGATCACTGAGAGAATAGTTGTTCGATACAACATTATAAGATCTTCTGGATAGGCTCCCCACCAGGTGCCGGTAATTGTACGGAGAAAGTTTTTTCTTTGTTGGCATTTTTTACTCAGATACCTAATATGGGCCTCCCAAATACATTTGGAGTCGAACCAGACCCCAAGATACTTGAATGACATAGCATGAGTGATCGGTTTACCCAAAAGCTGAAGCTTTGGTTTTGCTGGTCTATGCTTCCTAGAAAAAAACACCATCTCTGTTTTCTCCGTGGAGAATTCGATCCCTAGCCCAATAGCCCAGGTTGAAAAATTGTTCAAAGTATCTTGTAAGAGTTCTTGCAGGTCGGATTCGTTTGATCCTACGACAGACACCACTCCATCATCTGCAAGTTGTCTTAGGCTGCAATTTCGTGTAAGACCATTGTCAATGTCGCTTACATAGAAGTTGTACAAAAGGGGGCTTAAACATGAGCCCTGGGGGAGTCCCATGTAGGAGACCCGACTTACTGCCGAATCTCCGTGAGAAAAGTTCAAATGTTTCTCACAAAGCAAGTTATATAACATATTATTCAATAGAGGCGGCAGTCCCCGAGAGTGTAATTTGTCTGACAAAACCTCTATTGAAAGAGAATCAAAGGCTTCCTTTATGTCCAAGAATACTGAAGCCATTTGTTTTTTTTCGGCGTAAGCCATTTGAATTTCTGAAGAAAGCAACGCAAGACAATCATTCGTCCCCTTGCCCCTGCGGAACCCATATTGTGTATCTGAGAGTAGGCCATTCGTTTCAACCCATCGATCAAGGCGAAACAAGATCATTTTCTCCAACAATTTCCGTATACAAGACAGCATTGCTATTGGGCGGTACGAATTGAAGTCGGACGCGGGTTTTCCGGGTTTTTGAATAGCTATAACTCGTATTTGTCTCCAGTCATCTGGAACAATATTATGCTCCAGAAACCGATTGAATAAATTCAACAAGCGATGTTTCGCAACATCAGGGAGGTACGACAAACATATTAAAAGGGATTATTTATTATAAAAAAGACAATAAATTAGAAATATTTTTTCAAATATTTCGAGAATGGCTACATTTAGAAGAAGATTGATAATAACCTTTTTTGTTTTAAATCACATCAGCATTCATAATTTGTGGCTAAAAATGATTGTTAACATACAAAAATTCGAAGTTTCAAAAATTCCTAAAAATTCGATGTTCCACAAAGTTTGTCAAAAATAGTTTTACCATCTTGGGCCCATTTTTTAAATTTTCTACATGACTTCTATTTTGTATGAAAAAAAAATTAAAATATGTATTTTAGATATTGCAAATTGAATTTTTATTTTGTAAATAAAAAAAAAGAGTGCTAATTTTTTTCTCAGTGTACATTTTTTTCACATTCAACCATCAATACTCTATAACTATTTCTAAGACACTATTTCGGTACGACTCATAGTTTTTGAGATATAAATTATCAAAGATTTCTCTTACTAAAATCGATACGCCCTTTTCAACAGTTACGCTTGTGTCAAACAATTCCCAATTGCTGAGTAAAACTCATATTTCCTCCAACCCAAACGGAATACACACTTTCATTGGAATCAAAAATACAAGTTTTTAAAATCTGCATTTTTAGGACGATTTCATTTGGAATTGCTGTATAAATGAAAACATACATGGCAACACATGGCTTCATGCCAATTTAATGTCCCCTTCTCATTCAGTTATCCAGTTATTGAATCTACGTTTTCATTCGTTGGCAGTTATCCAGTATGTTACCATTGCAAGCCTTACATTTTTATGTGTGCTCTAGAATATGTTATAATAAGAGTATTTACGTTGCGCAATGCAAACAAGCATGAAAAAATGCAACTGTTTAAACATTCTTCACACCTCAATGAAGCATTGTGTTTTACTACAATGTATATGTCTACTAGCGCTACGTGGTTACCTTCAACATCGTATAATAACTAAAACTCAAATTATGGCTAAAAATTAGACTTATAAATACAATACAGATATCCATACAGATTTCCTGGAGAAGAACTAAGATAAAAAGATTTTTTCAGGTCGAAAACAGATTTTATTATGGCACTATATTGCCACCAACATTTTGCGCTAACCGGGCAGTGGCAACTATATTGCCACCAATATTTTCAATGTTTTTGATTGTTTTGCGTATTGAAAAAAAAAAATATTAGGTATATCACAACATAAAATCATCGCCAGCCACAATTTCAAGATTTCTTCCCCCTTCGTTCAAGATTTTTCCCCCTTTTTCACATCGAACACATTTTTGATACGTAGAATTAACTTTCATTGGAAAAAAATGGTTTAAATGCGTGTTTATTCCTCCGGTATATCCATTTAACATTTTTACTTTACAGAAATGGAACACGCAGCTCAATGTTGTAGATGTCGAATTGCGTCGCAAGGTTGAGATATTTGCACAACTCGATTGGACTTGAGTTGAACGGATTTAAGAATGCAAAATAGCAATCCGTTCGGATAATTTTGACTCTGACGCTGTGTCGGTGTTGCTCATGATAGCGTTTCCCAATGAATGTATTCTTTCTCAAGCCACTTATGTTGCTTAGGTCGTAAGAATCGCAGTCGTTTGCGCTCTACCTTCACGTACATGTCGACCATGAATTGTTCGTATAGCTCACGATATCATATAATAAAAATCCAAAAATTGTACGTAAATTATTAAACTCTTTTAGAGAGTATTTCAGCGAGAGTTGAAAAAGTATTGACAAATATAAAATTTATACAAATAAAAATGGAGGGCCACATGTGTTGGTAAACGCAAAACCCGAAGAGGGAATGGTCCGATTAAGGTCGTCTTTATTTTGTTGTATTCGTCTCTTCACGTAGATCAACATAACGGAGAGAAGAATCGGAAAATTTTCGGAAAACTTTGATGGAAGGTCGGAAAATTCGGAAAATGGAATTCCCATATGTACTGCAATTACTCTTGATCTTTGTTTGAAAGGGTGAATATTTTTTATATTATTTACACTGTATTTTCATCGCTGTCAGTTTTTCGAAAATTGGAAAAAAATGGCGTCATCCGAAAAGCAACGTCGCGGAATGATTTTGCGCAAGCACCTGAAAAATCTTTAACTCTCTGAAGGAAAAAACAAGGGACAAAGAAAAAAAAACGCTGAATTGTGCATTCAACGGTGAGTCGTGTAATTAAACGTCACTACGATGTGGGGTGTGGCCGAACAGTTGAATCTGTCCAAGTCTTTCGTCCAGAGTGCTAAGACCCGGAGGGACTGCATCATACAAAGTATAGAGGGCTCCAAATCGTGACGAACGGCAAAATACGGTGGGAAAGTCACGGGCCCGGAAACTGTACACCCAGATGCTGACGAAGACTCATTGTATCATCATTAGAGATGAAACGGATATCCAGTAACTATCCCTTATCCGGCCTATCCGTCCAATATTTGCTATCCGGCCGAATACCGGATAGTAACCTACTATCAGACTGGATACCGGATATTAGAAAACGATCAATAAATTTTCATTAACATAAGATATATCAGAACAAAATAGCTCATTAATATGACTCATACATAATACAAATACGGTTTTATTACAGGAATGCAAAATTTTTTTTTCGAAATTAGATTAATATTAACTCACAACTTTAATTTATTAACAGTACTCAAAATTAACCAGTGGTAAACTATGATGAATAAATGAAAATTTTCTGCAGTTGACGGAGACAAACGGTTACGCTTTACTTCGTACACCAGGCCAGCTTCAGAAAACAGTCTGGCCCCCTTGGATATCGAGTTGGGGAGTTAGTTGATTGTAATGAATCCTTATCAGAATAACAGAAAATTCTTATCAAAATTTAATCATGGTTCATTATTTTTATGTAACAATGTGTTCATTTCTCCCTGAAATGGAATAATTTTTTTTTTTCATACAAACTTGCAGTTTCTCTCAGTTTTATACTCGCAAATAAAGAGCCGAATATCCGGCCGACGGGTATCCGGCTATCCGGCCTCGAAGCTTGCCGGATATCCGGTATCCAGCCAAACTACTATCCGTTTCATCACTAATAATCATGGATGGTGAGACTTACGTCAAGGCATATTGCCGGCAGCTTCCGGGGCTACTGTTCTTCACCACCGAGCACATGTTCGTGTTCCGGAGGAAGTATGGAAGCAGAAACTTTCAAAGTTTGTCAAAAAATACATGGTTGGGCAAGCAATCTGCTCATATAGTAAACGGAGTGCGCTACTCGTGACTACCGGGACTGTAAACGGGCAGATCTCCCTTAAGCAGTGTCTACAGAAGCGTCTGCTTTCTTTATTGAAGCAACACGAGGGTCCTACGACCATCTGGCCGGATCTAGGATCGTGCCACTATTCAAAGGATGCCCTGGAATGGTACTAAGCCAACGGGGTCACTTTCGCACCCAAAGACATGAACCCCCCAAACGCACCGGATCTAAGGTCCAGCGACGAAAAATACTGGGCTATCATGAAGCCGGTACTATGGAACCATCTCAAGGAGGTTAAACCATAGGAAGACATGGAGAAAAAGTGGGTTTTTGTACAGTAGAAGCGGCAGCCAGATGTTCTACAGAACCTTATGAGTGGAGTTAAGCCTGAGATGCGAGCATACGGTTATGGCATTGAAATTGAATGAAATACATATGCCAAAAGCTTACTATTGGGTTATATTTTATTGTCGGAAAGTTTGAAAAGATTCTATTGAAATTACGCGATGTTTTTTGCGCGATTTGCTCGAATTTACGCTATTTTTTTGGCGTGTACGCATCAGTCGTGTAAAAAAAGAATTCAGTGTACAAAGTTCATTTGCCTTAGCCTTGGAGAAGACCACTTTGAAGAACAATTAACGAACAGTTCGAGGATTAAACATATGAACGTTCGCTCAGTAAGAAAACGTCAATCTGGGCGGTACGAAGTTCGCAAGGTCAGCCAGTTATTAATAAAATTCAATTTTGAGTGACTCTTCCCAGAAAGATTATTCATTTTCGAATAACTGTCGAGCAGTGGGTTAGACAGGTTCTTCTTCTTTTCCTTTGTTTGCGGAGACTTTAAATCTAATGATTCATTCGTCTCCGGTATTGAGGTTTCCCATTCCTTTGAAGTAGATAAGTATGAGTGACTTTGGTGTAGCCGATTCGATCAACTGGGTGAGAAGCCGTCTTTCCTTACTGTTCTTTCTGTCATGCCATGAAAGAGTGGTGTTTTTGAGTTTTTGAAGAAAAGTTGTTCTACTGTTTCTCCAAGCTATGTTCCAACTTTGGTGGATCCGCTGTTTTACCCAAAGTTTTGCATCAGAGCGAGGAATGGGAATGTTAGGGGGTTCTTGGGTACTACCCCTACCGGCTAATTTGTCAGTCACAGTATTTCCGGGAATTCCAGTATGACCAGGAACCCAACAAAAGGTGACATTCTTCTATTTGAGTGATCCATGAGTGAAAGTTTTTACCTTTTTGAAGAGCCTGGAGACAGCAGTAATTTTAGGTAGGCTTAAGCATAGACACAAACTTTAAAATAACAGGGATGGTCGAGTCATAATACATTGTTTTCTGTTAATTCAGCGTGGCATTTATCTATATCTGCTGTTCTCGACTGCTACGTAATGAATTCACCACCGTGTCAAGTTTTATCTTCATTATAATTTATCATGAATTCTTGATGGATACCGTCTATATCTATTTCAAGACTATCGAACAAGATTATCTTCCGTCTGCCCACATTAACGCAAATAAATAAAAATCTGAGCATTTCTACGATTAATTCGATAGTCAAGTGGCTTACGGAGAGTATGCCGGTTAATTATATACACATGTAAATACTAGCATAATTTTGACCGCACGACTCTCACCGACAGCGGAGATTAATTAAGCATTTTGGCTGTCTGCCATCCAAAGCTAGTGAAAACACTCATTTATTATAGTCCGATACCAAACGCCAACTACTCTGACTTGCGCAGAAATTTTGCCGTACATTTGTGGGTGAAACGACTCGAATCTGTCGGCGCTTCGCCGAGAATCGTACCTGGTGCTTGTTTAAAGTGTGAAATATTACCCGGCAAGCACTATGTAAAATACATTACATTTACTGTTTCAAACTTGTAATTCGTTATTCGAAACCTGGAAAACTTGAAAATAAATTTAGTTTCTAGATCATGGTTTCCTCGCGTCAATGAACTTCAGTGTGATTTTTACAGTGCCTAAACAGTACGCAACGCAAGAAGGTGAATTTCTCACAAAAACCACTATAAATCATCTGCTCAATGTATAATAGGAGAAAACACATTTATCAATGAAAGTGACACGTTATGGTCGTTATGATAGAGAAGATAAGGTGGTTCAAACAGGTCATCCAAAAACTATGTTGTCTATAAGGATAGGATAAGGATAAGGATAGACGAGATCGGCTCAGTTCGAATATTTATTACAATAAATTCATGTAAAGTTGAATTTTATAGAACGATGTTCAATTCGGCAACTGGGTTGTTATCACATCACATTCACACGAACAGTTCATTAAATTCGTTGCTCCGGAACACTAACTACAAACTAATGTCATTCTTTCTTCCCTCATTCATGGTAACTGCGAACACTAAGTACTAACCAAATTAAGTAAGCATCATCAAAATCAGCCTTTATCATCACTGGTTCTTGATTTCACATCCCATGGGTACAGCTTCCGTTTGACTAGTGTCAGCGTGTAATCTTCTGGGGCAGCTTCTGTTGAATTGTGTATGACCCGATCGAAAGCGATCTCGTAGTCCGAGCCGTGTAGCACAAATCCAGTTTGTGTTGTTTCGATGCGCGAGGCCCGTTCGATATTCTGCACGGACGAGATGGTTTTGATCTTCTCAAGATCTGTGGAGTGAAAAAAAAGGAAATACTTGTGAGAATGAAGCATAGGTTAAATGCAGATATCTAATTTCTATTTTTTCATTTCTTTCTTTTGTACTATGGAATCAAACTGCGACATATGTACAGCTTTGATATTGTTTCCGTGATAGCAAGAATCAAATGCTTCTACAAAACGCAAACCATCGGACCTTCTAGGGTCACCAGAACTTTCCTCTAAACTTTAGACATTAAGACATTAAAGAATTATTTCTAATATTTCGATGCATTCTAGAAAAATATCTGAAGCGATAAAGAAACAAATTGAATAACATGATTTATTAGTCCTACATCACGAATGCGGTCGTGTTTTGGACATAATCCCCTATATATTATTATTAAAGTTATGTTTCTATGAACTTTCCGTCTCCATATTATCAATATTAGTGATGAAGCCGATAGTAGTTTTACCGGATACCGGACATCGAATATCCGACAATCTTCGAGGCTAGATGGTCGAATTACCGGCTTCCGGAATCATGAACAGATTTTTTTTTTCTGATAAGGATTTTCTATTATAATAACGAGATTTACGAAACAGTGCGTTAGGCTTTTGAAACCATTTGGAGAAATAACCAAAATAACAAATTCAACGAAATGCGAAGATCCATTTCGTTAAAATGGATCGAAAGTAGAAATTGATTTTTCGGTGGGATAACGCACTTCTATTCGCGTTGACGGCGTTGAGCGTCGTTTACTAGCTTAGGGGAGCGTCAAACAATGATTGATTTTCAGGCGAAATGAATTCATTTTGAAAAAAACAATTTTAAGTGGAATGAAGTTCACTGGGTCAGCTAGTTACAGTATATATAAGTTAGGATGGCAGCGAAAATGATCATGTCAAATTGCAAAACCCGACCATGTACATTTTGTTTATTGGTCCAAAACAAAAGACCCGTGCAAAGTTTCAGCTCAATCGGACATAATTTAGGGGTGCCTCAAAGCGCTCAAAGTTTTTATTTTTTGACGTAGGACTACGTCTAACCGGAAGATATAGGGGGTGAAATGGAAATCTAGGCACTGAACAAGTAGGAAAAAATGCAAGATTTGGAACGCTTATAACTCGAGCATTTCTCAATAGATCGCAAAGGTTTTTGCATCAATTGATAGGAAATATATCTACGCATCTATCATAACGAATAACATTTCATTTTTCTTGAGATAAATAATTGAATAATTGTCAAATATCAAGCATTGTCAAAATGCACTATGTGCCCATTTTTGATTGGTCCATTTTGTGCTCCTCAAATCGTACCGACCAAAACGGGCAACCAGAGCAGCAGCGAAATAGAATGAAGCACGATTGGAAAGGAAAAAGAAAAAATGAACGAAACATTGGTCGCAGTCTCACACATGCGTAATTCTCGAGCCAGCCAGTCAGCTTAAAAATCCCCGCTCCGCTGCCGTAACGATCATTCTTTGTGTGGACACCGACTGGACAACATCGTTGCTGGACGAGCTGGACAGCGAGGGATCGAGTACCTTTCTCAAGGCAAGAGGGCGGAGGTGGTAGCGCTGGAGTAGAGTAGAGTAGAGTTTTCAAAGGGCCTTTCTCAAGGCTAAAGACGAATGAACTGCAAAAGTTTAAAGTCTCTATAATACAATACCTTCCTTCCTTCCGTAACGATCATTCTCATTCAAACCGTACACCACATCGGTTCGCATCACAACACATCAACAAACCAACCCAAGCAGCCATATCTGGACATGGTAAAGGAGGAAAAGTGAAGGGAAAGGCAAAATCCCGCTCGAACCTATTGATCTGGAGTTCCCCGCAAGGGTAGCTAGGCCGAGCGCGTTAGTACCAGTGCACCAGTCCACCTAGCCGGCGCTATATAGTTTCGGCCGCCGAAGTGATCGAGTTAGCTGGCAAAGCTGCTCGCGACGATAAGAAAACCCGCATTCGGAACAGAACACATTCGGTTCGGTGGACATCAAGACAACAGGCAGTTGCAGCGAGTGGCGAGTGGCAAACGCAATCGCAAAACGGCATCAGGTAGCAGAAGAAAAAAAATTGTTCTTTATACAAACTGCTTTGGTGGCAAATCCAGAACAAGGCGGCATCGAGGGCGTTCGAAATGGTTTTTTTCAAAACCACGAGTACTAAGTTTTCTAAATTGGAACCATTCCATAAAACAAGGCGCTTTTCAGGGCCATTAAACCTTCCAAAAAAGAGTTTAGGAAATACAGTTCAATGCTTTCTAAAACATTATCCAAAATAATAATAAAACACAAATTGATTTTTTCATAATTTGTTTGCCAGGATATGATGAGTATGTGAATTTGGCAGTTGTTCTGAGCTTATTGATTTTCACCAATTCTTGAATTGCGCTAGAGTATAAAACACGCGGACCCCAAAGAAATATCTTATTTTCTTTCAAACCGTAAACCCGTGTGGTTGTACGGCATCGGCATCGTGGACGTAACAAAGGAGGACAAGTTAAGGGAAAGGCAAAGTCTCACTCGAACCGTGCAGATCTCCAGTTCCCTGTTGGCCGCATTCACTGATTGCTCCGCAAGGGTAACTAGGCCGAACGGATTGGTGCCGGAGCACCAGTATACCTAACAGCGATTATAGAGTTTTGGCCGTCGGAGTGCTCGAGTTGGCTTGCAAAGCTGCTCACGACAATCAGAAAACACGCATAAAGAACAGAGCAGCTTCGGTTCGGCAAGGCAACAATTAGTTTCAGTGAGTGGCAAAGTCGCATTAAATGTAATTTACTGAACAATATGTCACAAGCTGGATGGGAAGAAATTTTCCAACTGTGAAAGCTGTGGCGAGTGGCAAACGCAATAGCTAAACAGGAAGGTTTAACCGAACAAGATGGGAATATCGAGTGATAACAAAAACACAACACCAAAGGTTCTTTTGAGAACCATCAACATATTCATAAAGAGTAAACAGTAAACTAATCCATTTTTCAGGTAGATAGGTAGGTATTCACGTAGGAGAAGAAAATAAAACAATATATTTAAAATATATATATTTAACAAAAGCTGTCCCCTTTGTATAGTCCTACGACACTCCGGTTATGTCCCCGACATTACCCACCCGTCTTTTTATCCTCGAAAATCTTCCAAGGGGGGTTGTACATGAAATTTGGAAAATCGAAAACCTTTTTTTTCAATTCCAAATGACCTAAAAATGCATAAAACGTCGAGATCTCGAAAAAAAATGTTCGACCCAAAATCGATCTTCTGGATCTTAGCATTAGTGGCCAAAAAATCAAAACTGCTTTGAGGCACCCCTAAATCGTGTCCGATTGAGCTGAAATTTTGCATAAGTCATTTTTTTTTGCGGTCAATAAACAAAATGTACACGATCGGTTCTTTAAATTCGATGATTATTTTTTTTCCATGCCTTCATTGTCATTGCCACTAAATCCTAGAAGATCGGCATTTTTTTTTAAGCTGACACCAGATCTCGACGTTTTATGCATTTTAAGTCATTCGGCATCGAAAATTGTTTTTCGATTTTCCAAATTTCATGTACTCACCCATCGAGAATTTCTTGTCAAACCTGAAGCGTGAGATCTACTTCAACAATTTTGACTCGAAAACTGAGAAGAAATTGATAAATAAAACGAAGAAAGAACTCAAAAACATGCCTACACGTATGTTTTCGTCCGCCATGGCGAGTGTTTCCAGTTAACTGCCGGAAGGCCGCTCGCAAGGGCGTAGTTTTTTTGCAAGTAAGCTAATATAACCTTCCATGGGAAAATAACAAACTCAATTATCTGTCTTAGGTTTTTTTTATCACCATCCGAAAAAGACCATTTTTTATTGCTAACGTTATATCCGTAGTGATTTTTTTGAATTTTTCTATTCATCTCAAATATGTTCCAAAGGACTTTATCATCATAATTTGAGCGTTCACCCGTGATGATATGTTATACGTACGTTGGAAAACCCTTGTTTTATATATAAAGATATTTTTATGTCGGGAATCCGGCCGATATCGAATATTGACCAGATAGGCCGGATAACGGATAGTTTCTGGATATCCGTTTCATCATCAATCAATACAGGTTGGACTCGATTATATATAGTCAACAATTTTTTTTCTACTATTATTTTCAAATCCTATACATAATCGAATCTCAAGAAAACAATTTTTTTATTAATGTATGAATGTCAAACATTAATAGAAAAATAGCTTTTTTGTGATTCGATTATGTATTGGATTCGACAATTAACGTTGAAAGTGAAATTGCGATGATATATAATCGAGTACGACCTGTATACTTGTTTATACAAGAAAAAATCCCTTTCCCGTCCATATGCAGATCT